>NC_143554.1:83910000-84065000 GCF_054136105.1 Typopeltis vanoorti
GCCGGATGCAATTTGTTTTGCACAAGAAAGATCAGCACATTGAAAATCGTGTATGGTCCAGGGGATCCTGATTCTGATGAAAAAAATATCATTTCCTGGAAGTTCAATCGCTACATTAATTTCTGTGTCTCTCGCAAGTTGTTTTAGTTTAATTATTATTATTATTATTATCATTGTAATGCGCCACATATCCAGCTGGAATGAGTGACGCGGCTGTCGCTTACACCGTCGAAATGTTATTATTCCATTTTATCTGCCTTTAATGTAATTATCCGCTTGTTTTCGGCTCCTCCAGCGCCAAAATGCCCCTATCGGCGACTTTTGGTACTAAATCTTTTTTTCGAGGAAATCATCTCCCCATGCCATCAAAAGTCTCGATATAAAATTTGGTCTCATTCCATTTATTGATTTTACAGAGGCATCTACTTTTGATACCTCAAAAGAGGGAAAGTTATTTTATGGTCGCCCTGTATATAAAAATAATAATAAAAAAAAAAAAAACTCAACCAATGAATAAAAAAATTGCAGAAGACTTAATGCTAAAATGAAATAATGCATATATTGACACTTTAGACTAATTTTAAAGTTTCAAATTATTATACAGAATGTTATTATATTAAATATATTAAATATGTTTCACACACCAATTGATAATTTATATTCAGTTTATTTATTAAAATATGCAATTAGAACTAAAACGAATAAGTAGTTCATTCCTGGAAAAATTATTTTATACTGATTATTGTTTTATACATTGAAAATTAAAGCAATGGAAATTAAGGAGACATACGAGGTGAAAGGATGGTTCCCGAGTTAGTCGATCTCTGGCACGGGTAGGCGGGTTTTTTCTCTCGGAAACTCGGGTTTTTCGTCCTGTAAACTCAAGAAAATCGACCGTAGAACCCACATTATTTCAGACATTAAATACGAGTGTTGGGGTTAGGGACCACGAGATGGTGGCACATTTGAGCCGTCTCTCTTCACTGTGTACCGCTTAATTAGTGATAGCCTTGGGCCATCTATCTCTGATTGGTATCAGTGGAGATTGAACTGCCCACTCAGTCTCCAAAAGTTAGATAGGACTAAATGGCCTCGCCTACTCCCCGTATACGGGAATAAAAAGGCGTTAGCTGATTTTTTTTTTTTTTTACGAGGTGCTACCGAAAACTTCGGGAAATCTGGCCATTAAAAAAAAAAAAAATCCTTAGCCTATATCCTAGTTATTCCCGCGATTCTGCCTGGATCTTCTTAATTAAATGTTAAAGCGACGCCCTTTCTTGTAGAACAGGAAAAAGTCATAGGAGGAGAGGTTAGGCGAATAGGGGAGAGAGAGAAAGAGAGATAATGGTTTTGGAAGCTAGGAATTGTCGAACAACTTGTCATGGTGGAAATCTTAGTCGTTGTTCTTCCGCTTGTCTGGAAGTTTGCGCCGAATGTTCTCCCTTAGCTGCTTTAAAACCTCACAGTAAAGTTAGGTTTTAAAGAAATTTGAAGAGGTTCGGGTGGAATTTCCTTGTAAACAATGCTTTGGATCTTAAAACAAAACAAAAAAATAACATTGCTGCGAACTTGAGACGCATTTTTCGGTTGCAGTGAATTTCGCTACTTCAAAAGGCTTCCTTAAGTATTCGATGGTTTTCGGCAGCTGTTTTGAGGTTGAAGCAAAATTTGATGCAGATTCTTTGTTCCTTAAAATCTGTAATTTCCAAAATACTGGCACCTCCTCCGGGCCCCTATTATCTTCTCGCTGTCAAATTGGCTTACGTCACCACGTTTCCCCATTACTGGCAAACGTTTTCTGATTACTTAGAGAAAACGTTTGCCAGTAATGGGAAACGTTTACTGGCAAACGTAAAACGTAAATTGATTTGTCAATATGGAATACTCAGAAACAAGGGATATACGAAAACAGTCTAACAAATTAATGGCAGAGTCTGTTATTTCCCGTTCCCCCCCAATAAAGACACGAATCCCGATTTTGAAGAGAAAATACACTGTGATTAAAGACAAAAGATATTATTAAAAAAATTCAACTGTGTAAGAACTGTCGTTTAAAAGACAACTTTCTAAGAGAATAATCAAATCGAGACTTCCCTTCTCTTAGTTTATATCAAGTATCGCACCCATAAGAAAATCGTTCGGAACAAAGTTAAATGAGAACTCAATCATCCATAGTTCAATATCACAAGCTCTGACTGGAAAAGTCACTAAGAAAACATCGAACACAAAAGATGAAGGAAAGGGGAAAAAATACGTCAGGTAGTGCATGCATCAGAAAGGTAACAAATCTAGCATTAGTTGTATATCAGTCATTTCTGACATGATCAAGATAAGATAAGGAATCGCGACGTGATTGGTTGTTCAGGTGATGACGTCATTGTGTGTGTGTGTGTGTGTGTGTGTGTGTGTGTGTGTGTGTGTGTGTGTGTGTGTGTGTGTGTGTGTGTGTGTGTGTGTGTGTGTGTGTGTGTGTGTGTGTGTGTGTGTGTGTGTGTGTGTGTGTGTGTGTGTGTGTGTGTGTGTGTGTGTGTGTGTGTGTGTGTGTGTGTGACGTCACGAAATCCAGTAATCACAGAACTCACATCAAATACTGCTTGAAGAAGTTCAGAGGGTGAATTGTAACTGCCACGGGGAATCTTGTACACTTTATAAAATCCTTCTTTAGGCTTTTCGAAAACATAATTTCCTGTGATGTTGTTGTCGTCGATAGTGTTGACTCCTCCTCCAACTCCACGTATCATATGAAACTCATGGAAACCGGAATTGATGTTATTAAATTCTCCCGGAAGATGAATTTAGGCAAGAGCAACTTCCCATTTACCTTTAAGTCTGATCTCGTGTGGTAATTCTACTTGAAATTTCTTTTTTTAGACGTTTTTTTTTCTTACTAACACAAAAATTCCACTTGAATTTTCGTGTTAGTAGGAAATATGTTCATACTGGCGTTACTGGAAAGGGTTAAGTAAAACATCTTCGCTACGAACCCAAGAATTATACGATGAGGGATAACCGAGCCACTTAGCAAAATACTGAAGCTTTCCTTTCTGCTTACGCTGTTTAAGTACTTGTTCGATTAGATACACGTCTTCCGGAAGTTCATTGGGTATATCAGCCTTTGCAGTTGAGTTTCATAGAACGTTCCCTACACTATCTCTCCGTTCAGACCGCGAACTCTATATACTACAGGGTTTCTATTAATACCCTGAGCAATAGTGAACAGTTCTCGTGTCCAGTTACCCCAAAACCCTTTTCTAAATTTGTGGGTATCATCACTTAAAACCACATTATCACCTAAGTGAAATTTTGGTTTGGTAGTCTCCTCTTGGGTTCCGTACAAATATTTCCAAACACGATCCTCGTCGTGAAGGTTTACTTCTGAAGGAGCCATACCGATAGCGCGGTGTGGTGTGAGGTTATAAGAATGTACAAGGGTCGGCAACACATTCGTATAACTTTTACTTTTAGTATACGTCATCCATTTGTAGATCTTTGTTTTCAATGTTCTGATAAATCTTGCTGCAATGGGTGCTTTCATTTCGCTCCTGGTCGTGTAGAAATGAATATCATAGTTCTTAAACAATGCACGAACATTCTTGTTGCAAACCTCTTTTCCTTGATCTGTGTTTATGTAACATGGTACTTCTTTAAAAATAGACTCGAAAGCATTAACAATACCGTCTGCTGATTCCTTCTTTAGTGTTCGAACCCACACAAATCTGAAAAAACAATCAATGCATACAAGAAGACACCCCCATTCTCTTTTGCATGGGATGACATATCTGCCAAATCACATTGAAAAGTTTGATTTGATTGCGTTTAAACTTTCTTCTAATGGATTTAT
The DNA here is from genome assembly GCF_054136105.1 of Typopeltis vanoorti. Classification (NCBI taxonomy): domain Eukaryota; kingdom Metazoa; phylum Arthropoda; class Arachnida; order Uropygi; family Thelyphonidae; genus Typopeltis; species Typopeltis vanoorti. The sequence continues at coordinate 83,913,842 of NC_143554.1, forward strand.
GTCTCACATAAGTAAGCTGTGTTGCTAATCAACATTTCACGGTTTCATATGGCAAATTTGTATGTTTCTGTAAAGCTTTGCTACTTCCAAAACTAACTACTGTATTGGGATTATAGTAATCTGCTAACTTTTCCATCACTAACAATAAGATTTTTTTCTTTCCAGGTAAAATCAAGAACCATCGCAAAAACGCCAGTTGCTTGCTTTTATAGCAGTGTTACTAATATTAGTGTATTTGGAACTTGTTATTCTCATATGGGAAGCAGTATCAAAAAAAGCCAATCACACATCTCTCATCAGAGAAACGTTATAACAAGAAAAAGACCACAGGCATTGGTGATGCGTGAAAATTCCTATTTCTCTATGTAATATTCAGAAAGATAGCATTGTAAATGATATCTATGAAATAAAATATGTAAAATTTAATGGACAAAAGGTGTCATTGATGTGTTATGCATATTTAAGATCACTTTTGAAATCACTATGAATAAAAACACAATTTATTTATTTATTAAACTTTAAGACCTTAAATTTTAGACAGATCAAAATATTCGGATGATTAATGAATATGCGAAAAAAAGTGTGTGTTTGAGCGTCACGAGCATATAATTAAATTATTCAGAAAAGACTAAACCCTGCCGCCATCTAGACTCTATTCTACTCTATGAATTCCCATAGTCTTTTAACAGGAAAGAAATACCCCAAACTGTATTGGAAAATTAGTACTGCCATCTATAGACATCCAAAGACAAAACTTGACGACAATGATGGATGTGTGTCACCTTGGGAAAATCCCACGGTATCTTATCTCACAACATCGCCCACAATTCCATAGGCAAACCAAATCACCACATGATGTCACAGAAGCATATGTTCTCCAGAAATTTCCAAGCACATAACGTCACGATTCCTTATCTCGAAAACATAACCCCCAATGCTTTACCCGAACCAAACACACCACGTGATGTCCCTGACAGAAGGGGGACTACAGCGAAATTCCAAACTCTAGCTTATCACTAACCATCATCCATAATGCCATAAGCAAACCATTTACTTATCTACAACTCATAACAACACACATGCACGACACGGACGTCGCTTCCCCTATTCACCTTACCCCGATTTTGTTCATAGTGTCCCACCAATCATGCCACGACTCCTTATCCACTAATATATCTTATCTTATCTTGATTTTGATCTTGTTCAAATTGCCCCACCAATCACGACACGAATCCTTATCCACTAATACATATCTTTCTTTTCAATTGAAAACAATAACGTTACTTATTTACAACTAACAAATTACGTCAATTATCTTCATCTGATAACAACACACATCCACGACACGATTCCTTATCTTATCTAGATTTTGTTCTTGTTCAAAGTACCCCACCAATCACAGCAATCATCACCCATAATTTCATATGCGAACAAAACAAACAACGTGACGTCACACACACACACACACACACACACACACACACACACACACACACACACACACACACACACACACACACACACACACACACAGATGGTCCCCAGAAAAATTCCAAACATTCCAAACTCAAGACGTCACACACATAATGACGTCATCATCTGAACAACCAATCACGTCACGATTCCTAATCTTATCTTGATCTTGATCTTGTCAGAAGTGCCTGGTATACTACTAGCATTTCTTAGCAGTCATTATTAAGTTATTTCGAAATTAAGTTCGAAAAGCTTTAAAAGAGATGTAAAGAATAAAACCTCGAAGTAGACCTTTATCTCAGGGAACAAACTATTCCTTAAAATAACAGAAAGTTTATCTAAACTTTATAATACAATTCCATATCCTCCAACAGTGGAGATTGAACTGCCCACTCAGTCTCCAAAAGTTAGATAGGGCTAAATGGCCTCGCCTACTCCCGTATATACGGGAATAAAAAGGCGTTAGCTGATTTTTTAAAAAGAAAAAAAGAGCCTGTGTAGCTCAGTGGATGTAGCGTTTGCACACCACCGCGCTAGGCCGCACGAAGGAAGTCTTGGTTTCGAGTCTAGTCGGCGACTAGAGGAAATTTTTCTAAGCCTTTTTTCGACCGGTTCCCGAGTTAGTCGATCTCTGGCATGGGCAAGCAGGTTTTTCCTCCCGGAAACTCGGGTTTTTCGTCCTGTAAATTCAAGAAAATCGACCGTAGAACCCACATTATTTCAGACATTAAATACATTGTGTTAGGGTTAGAGACCACGAGATGGCGGCACATTTGAGCCGTCTCTCTTCACTGCGTACCGCTTAATTAGTGATAGCCTTGGGCCATCTGTCTCTGATTGGGTACCAGTGGAGAATGAACTGCCCACTCAGTCTCCAAAAGTTAGATAGGGCTAAATGGCCTCGCCTACTCCCGTATATACGGGAATAAAAAGGCGTTAGCTAATTTTTTTTTTTTTTTTATCCTCCAACTGTCTAAAAGTGTCATGTTGTATTCATTCGCTTTATCTATCTCAATCATAACATTATTATAAAATGTGAGCAAGTTACTCAAACATGACCTTCCTTTAATAAACCTAAGCTGTTCATTGCAAAGTAGAGATTCTCTGTCATCTCATTTCCGTATAAGATTTCTTACTAAATTTCTCCATATCTTCACCACGACTCCAGAAATACTGGAAGGTTGACAGTTCAACACATCAGTCCTTGTCTCCCCATTATGAAATGAGATTATCATACATTCTTTTCACTACTGTGGAATCTTTCCCGTGTTGAGGGTGAAAGGAATCAAAGATAAAAAAAAATGTGACCAGTAGTGTTCCTGAAGACTCTGTTCTTGGCCCATTGTTTAATCTGTATATTAATGATAATAGAGACAATTTACAGAGTGATATCCAGTTGTTTGCTAATGATGCTAAGTTGAGAAGAGCTATAGCACTGTACATAAAGACAGTGTAGTGATCCTACAGAATTATTTGAATCAGCTGTCATTGTGATCAAAGGACAATAGCTTTTCTTTTAATGTGACAAAATGTAAATTTATTCAATTTGGATTGAAAAAGTTTCAGTCTGTGTATTCTACTAATTGGGTTTTGTTGCTCCAAATTGATCAGGCAAGGGGTCTCAGAGTTATGGTTGATGGGGAAACAGAAGTTCAGAAGTCATATTGCAAAACCGTTTGGAAGAAATCATTTGGATGTTCAAAAATACCTAAATTACTAGGAACAGAAAAGTCGTTATCCCTCTTTATAAGACTAATACGTTCACATCTGAACTATTGTGTTCAGATTTGGTCACCTGGGTTTCTTAGAGATATAAAAGTGGTTGAGAGGATTCAGAGGCAAGTAACAGAGATGGTTGCAGGGCTGTGGAATGTTCCTAAGAGGATGGATTGAAGATTTGTGAATTACAAAAATTAACAGATAGAAAAAAGAGAGGTGACACGATAACATTCAAGTTGCTAAAAGAGTTTTATAGAATAGAGGTAGAGGATCTTTTTTTTCAGTATATGGCTGGTATTGACAGAACAAGAGGTCATCATTGGAAGTTGAGTAAAGTTTCATTTATCAAGAATGTGAGATCTAGATTTTTTTCCCTACAAGGGTGGTGAATAAGTGGAAATGATTGCCTGAGATGGTTGGCAGTTCTTCGTCAGTGAATCAGTTTAAGGAGAGATATGACAAGCAATGTGTTAATAATGGTTAGTTTCTTATTCCCATGGTGATATTTTAATTGCATTGTGGATGGAATGATAGGTATATTGTGAGCGATGTTTTGGGGACTCAAGTCTTTCGACTCTATGGAGATACTCGACAACAACAACAATAATAATAAATAATAATAATAATACATCTAGTTAAACTTGGGCACACTTTCTAGCATCCGTGATGATATCCCATGAGTCCCTGCTACCGAATTCGTATACATTTTATGTAATATTTCTGGCACCTCATTCTCATACACCTGAATTTCTTCATCCATTGTAGAGGTAGCATTGAGCACTATGTTCCATATACGATGTTGATAGCTTTTAGGAAGATAGGCACTCATTACTCATTCACTCGTATTTGAACAATCTCTTTAGTATTAGCTGCTCACATACCATCCACAATGACAAGTTATTCGTTCACATTCTCTCTTTTTTTTTTTACTTGTAACATAATGATAGAATTCTTTTGCGTTTTCTTTAGCTTGCATAGCCGGTTTCTTTTTATACTTACACTTAGCTTTCTGTACAATGGTTGTAACTCTTTTGGCCTGCACTTTATAATTTTAATAATTAACACCATCGTTTTGCAGATGGTATCATACTTTACACATAATATTTTTGTTAAGATTCTCTTAATTAATAAGACTGCACATCCATTTCACTGTCATCCTTCTTACTCTACGAACTCAAGGAGCACATTCTGATATTGCATTGTTGAAGGAATTTTTAACAGTTTGTGTGTGTGTGTGTGTGTGTGTGTGTGTGTGTGTGTGTGTGTGTGTGTGTGTGTGTGTGTGTGTGTGTGTGTGTGTGTGTGTGTGTGTGTGTGTGTGTGTGTGTGTGTGTGTGTGTGTGTGTGTGTGTGTGTGTGTGTGTGTGTGTGTGTGTGTGTGTACAGCAATTTAGTTGTTATAAAGCAATCTAGTTGTTCACCTAAGATATCTTTCCTGTTCTAAGAATCGAAGGAGATATGTGCAGAAACAGTTCGATGATAAATTCTGTTTCTCAGTGAGGAGATGTTTTTACTTATCTTCTAAATGTGGTGCTTTCAGACATTTATGATAAAAATTAGATGCTTTTGATAGTTCCTCACCTTGGCAGGAAATTGTCGTAGAACTACCTGAGAGAAAGTTGGCACTGGGATCCTGTGCCTGCGAATGGCTTCAGTCAATCTCCGTCAAATGCGCTGCATTGATAGAAGAGATGTCCTATAGGTTCCACTGTGTCGTCATGTCACAAAAGAGGTCACACGGTCGGAGGGCGATATCATGATTTCACCATTTTCACCTGGAGTCGGCAATAAACGATCCTCCAAGCCAAATCCCGGTGAAAAGGCTCCCCCCGGGTGTTTTTGATATTTGTGAAGAGTACCTCTTCCTCCGTGCCCAGATGAGGCGTTTCAAAACCGAAGTCAAAGAGTTTTCAATATAGCTATTTGGGAATTAGCTGAATTCTTTCTCAGCATTTTACATGAGAGCCTGAACACACGGTCCAGTATGACTAGTGGGTCCTGAAACAGGGTAGGAAATATCCAATAGAATATTTAATTTGAATGCCTGATGGTTTGTTTTGATGCTAATGCTTTCCGTACAGCATCACTTTATAGCAGGCATGTTAAACTCGTTTGCCTCCAAGGGCCAAATTGAGAATTATACATCAAGCCGCGGGCAGCAACAGAAAAATAATCTCGAAATAAAGAGGAAACATATTTTTTAATATTAACATTAGAGTATATAAGTACAAAATACAACCATGTTACAAAAATGCATATAAAATATAAAGTGTGCATATTTAAATAAAATTATACATATCATTGTTTGAAGAAACTTGACAACGTTTTTCATTAACGAAATCTTCACATTTTGGTTGAATTTGTTGAGCTGTAGTTATTTTAAATATTGCTTGTACATGCTGGTCTGTTAATCTTGATCTTTCCGCAGTTTTATTATTCTTTAAATTTGAAAATAGTTATTCACATAAATATGTGCTACCGAACGTCGATAAAATACGCATAATTGCACATAACACATTGGGGTATCGATCGACTGATAAAAATAATTATAGAACTTTAGTGGTGAGCTATAAGGGGCTCGAGTGAGCCCTTTGTTAATTTTTTCTCAAATTTGCGAGTCCCTTGTTCATCTTGTTTAATAATCTTGCAGAACTAGAAAATACCACCGTGGAATGTATACATGCTACTATTTATTGCTACTTTAAATTCATATGGATTTTCTGATAACTATATAAAAAATCATTTCATTGCATTTTGTTCTGAATGGAGTTAGTGTAATGTCAGGAAACAAATCAGGTGTTGCAATCAAACTTCTACAAAAATTTCCCAACGTTGTGATTTGGCATTGCACTCATCGTTTATACTTAGCATTAGACGATTAGATAAAAAAAAAAACATTAAAGAAATAAATCATTTTGAAATATTTATGGATAAATTATATGCTTTTTATCATCAATCACCAAAAAATCAAAGAATTAAATACGATTGCAAAAGACCTTGGTATCGAAATTTTAAAGATCGACCCGTGTGTTTAGACCACGATGGGCAGCTTGCAGTTTATGAACGGCTCTTGCTTTGTAGAGAAATTACCGAGCTTTATGCGAGCATTTTGCATCAAACGATAAATATAAGGGCTTTTTAAACCGACTTCTCAATTTGGAATTTTTAAAAGATTTAGCATTAATGATTGATATCCTACAGCAATTATCATATCTGTCAGAAACTCTACAAAGTCGCAATATAAGTATTAAAAGGGCTAAGTTAGGCTTTTTTTTTTTTTTTTGCTCGACGATGCGAGCCCTTTGTTAAAATTTTCATAGCTCTCCACTGTTAACATCCATATAATTTTGTTTCAATACGGAATCACACTGAATTTCGATTAATTCCAACTGCAAATTGTCATCAACAGTTTCAACATCAATCGATAGAGTAGAAGTAAATAGTGAAACTGATTTTCATATTTCTTAAAATCTAAAAATCTTCTTTCGAATTCATTTTCTAATAACTTCATTTGATTTGCATATTCTGAAAATGTCAATTTCGGTGATTTTGTAATAATGATTGACAATATTCATAATGCGATCTTTTCGAATTTGTTTTTGCCAAAATAATAATTTCTATTTGAAAATGTTAATTTTGTCAAATAACACGATAACTACTTGATGTTTGCCTTGTAGTTTAAGATTAAGTTGACTAAAGTGAGCTGTAATGGCAACTGAAAAAGTCAGGTCATTTATCCATTGACAATTTTTTAATATTTCACATTCATAATTTTTCGATTCTAAAAATATTGTAATTTCTTCCAGCAATTCGAAGATTCGCTTAAAACCTTTATGACTAGAAAACCATCTAATTTCTGTATAATAAGGTTGATCGCTATATTCACTTTCTATATCTTCTAGAAAGTTACTAAATTGGCGATGATTAAGCCCACGTGCAAGAATATAATTTACAATTTTACTGACATTTTTTAGGACAAGTCCAATATTTAAAACTTTGGAGCATAGTGTTCGCTTAGAAATATATACACGTTAGCACAAGAATAATGTTTAATTTGCCAAATAGTGTTCGCTGATGAATAATGCAATGAAAATGTTGAAAATTATTATTACCTTGTTCTTTGCATTTTTCTTTTAAATTTGTAACAACTCCTTTAATAACACCAGTCATGGCAGGAGCACCATCAGTTGCAATACAAACTACTTTTTAACGGTAAATTGTATTCATTCAAAACTTCCATAAGGAAGTCAAAAATATCAATTCCAGTGGTTGTATCGTGCATAAGAATAATTTCTAGAAGTTCGCTTACTTTTAAGTTCATATCACATCCACGAATAAAAACAGCCAGCTGAGCGATATCCCGTACATGTGTACTTTCGTCAATTGCAAGGGAATAGGTCTGAAATATTGGAATTATTGATTTTAGTTGATTTCTTAAGTTCCCGGCTATATCATAAATTCTGCTAGCAATGGTATTTCGAGATAAGCTTATATTTTTAAATTTCTTTAATTTTCAGGACACAACACTTCAGCCGTTTTAATAATACATTCGCGAATAAATTCCCCTTCACTGAATGGTTTCGACTTGCTTCCATTTAAATGCGATAACAAATAACTGGTTTTTATCGGAGCTCTATTATCTTCAATAGGTTTGGTAAATACACTTTGTTGATTTTGAAGTGTTAACTTTAATTCTGACAATTTATCTTCACGAAGTTTCGCAACATATTTGTCATAGTTTTCTTTATGATTTGTATCGTAATACCTTTTAATATTATATTCTTTGGAAACTGCAATACAGTTTTTTTCTACATATCAGGCATCATTTTTCCCTTGAATACAAAAATATTGTAACTCCCACTTTTCTTGAAAACTACGATGTTCTTCTTCAATTAATCTTTTTTTAATCATATTGGTTGAACGTTTCGACATTATTTTTATAAATTCTTTATTAATTATAAAGAAAACACTACACTTTCTTACGACTTGAAAATTGCTAACTGCTAGCCTCCGATTGCTGTGGTCAGCCGATGTAGCCGCGTACGTAGACTTGCTCGTTAAAATTCGATATTTAAGTAGTCGTGTAACAAGATTTTTTGAAATGAAAAATAGAACGTTATTTCCTTTAGAAATTCCAGAGTAGTTTGGCATATAAAATAATCTTAAGTGGAAATGTTAATTTTTTTAAAATATGTTTATTTAATTCGGTGTTGTCAAAAGTTAAATAACCATATTGGTTACAAAGTTTGGCGCGCCTCATGTTACTTGTCGGTGGGCCTCATGCGGCCTGCGTGTTTGACGTGCCTGCCTTATAGCAATATAAATAGCATTAAACATTTTAGGCAACCTTGTGGCAATTGTTTAGGTAAAATTCATAAATTCTGCATTACTTCAACCTTAGCATTGTCAAGTCTGGCTCCCACTGGCGAGACCACAATGAAGATCGAAACTGGTATGGGTAGTGACCTTTAATGGCCTTTAATGCATAGCATCATACATCTCCACAAGGGGATGTGCTTTACATTAAGGGAAAAATAATACGGAAAGAGATAAGAGCTTAATCCACCTTTACCACGAGTTGCCTAGAGTGGCACTACCAGGAGTTGCTTCAGACTTACACTACGTGCAGGTGCAAACTTGGCTTACCTGTCTGTTTGCTCACTTGGGAAATAGGATTAAAAACCAAATTTATATAAAATTACTTGGTATCTTGAATACATAATACACCCAAGTTAAAACATTTTCTACACACACACACACACATATATATATATATATATATTTTTTTTTTTTTTTTTGAAAAATTCAAAAATTCCTTAATCCTCCTAGACATCACTCAGAAGAAACAAACAGATTCAAAGGCAATATATCTATTCCTTACATAAGTACTGTTTCACATAAATTAGCAAAAGTTCTAAGAAAATACAATATCAGAACATTGTTCACTCCACTTCCAAAGATCCGTTCCTTAATTAGCCACCCAAAACCTTGTCATCATCAACTCAAATACCCTGGTGTATATAAAATATTGTGTGATTGTGATATTCCTTATTTTGGGCAGACAGACAAATCTGTCGAATTGCGTATGGAAGAACACATGAGGGACATTACTTACAAGAGACAGCGAGCGAGTGCATTATCAAGTCATATCCTTTTCTCGGCTAATCCTAATGATAAAAACCAAAGTCAGAAAGTCTGCTGGGAAAAATCTATTAACATCTTCCGTTGCAGTGACGAAATAGAGAAAAAAATCGTGGAATCTAGAGAAATCATCTTCAATCCTGTTCGTCTAAATAACAACTTGAGCTACAACCTTCCAGATAGTCATTCAGCTGTAATCATGTACTGGCGTTCACGTGAGGCTGCAAGCACGCACTCTCCCAACAATGCAACAAACGAAAGAACAGCTTCAAATACAAGTACTATATATATATATATATATATATATATGTTAAAGATACCAAGCTATTTTAAACCTGGTTTTACTCCATTTCCCAAGTAAGCAAACAGACAAACAAGTCAAGCAAATGTTGCAAGTCTAGCTGAACCTGCACGTAGTGCAAGACCTGCAATTCATGGTAAAAGTAGAATAAGCTCTGATCACTAATCTTAATATTAACCCTTAATGCAAAGCACATCTCCTGGAGGAAATGTATGATGCTTTGTATTAAAGGCGAGGGGCCACTACCCAGACCGGTTTCGACCTTATGAATAAGTAAAGCCGTCTCTAAAAATTCGGACGATCCCTAGGCCACCCAACTGTGGGCGAAAGACCGTCCATCTCAGCGTTGGCTCCACTCAGTGATGGTCCTCCACCAACCACCACCACCACCGAGCAGACCATCACCGACAAAGCCCCTCACCCGGCCGTGCCGGAAAACACTTTCCCCGGAGACTCAAATAATTGCTCCCTTAAGGCAAAAACCTTAAGAGAGCGAACTCATAATAGTCCCCCACCGGTTTCGACATTTATTGAGGTCTCATCAGTGGGAGCCAGGCTAGAAATACCAAAATTTTTAATCATTAACCATTAACATTACTGACAGGATGGGTGAATCACTAGTGCTTTTCATATTCCCCTTTATCTGTAATGAGAGTTGTTTGGGAATGGGAGATTTGTGAGCAATTAAGCTCGCCCTCTGAGGGCAGTTGTGTTAGTTATGATCAGTTGAGAGAAGAGTAGCCTTCGGTCTTTTGTGTTTGTAGTAATCAGTCTCATTGTAATTGACAGCTTGTACGATTAGTGGGTTTGAATGTGAACTTGACTTCACAGAAGAATTTTTCTGAAAGATTACGAAGAAAGGAGGAGATGTATGGAATGTCGGTTTCTCGGTGAATCTGCGAATTACCAAAATTTTAGTAATACAGAGCTTATAAGTATTGTACCAGAACAAGTTACCATAAGGTGTTTTAACCTTATTAAATAGTAATCTCAGGAGGAGATATAAATGTAGAAAGTATTTTACCTTGGGTATAATAAATGTTAAAGATACCAAGCTATTTTAAACCTGGTTTTACTTCATTTCCCAAGTAACCAAACAGACAAACAAGTCAAGTTTGCTCCTGCAAGTGTTGCAAGTCTAGCTGACCCTGCACGTAGTGCAAGACCAAGGCAACTCATGTTAAAAGTAGAATAAGCTCTAATCACTAATCTTAATATTTACCCTTAATGCAAAGCACATCTCCTGGAGGAGATGTCTCCTCCAGGAGATGTGCATTACTAAAATCTTGTATTAGTAATGTGCATTACTAAAATCTTGCAGGTTTAAAATAGCTTGGTATCTTTAACATTTATTATACCCAAGGTAAAATACTTTCTACATTTATATCTCCTCCTGAGATTTTTTTTTTAAATTTAATAATTAAAACAACTTATGGTAACTTGTTCTGGTAAAATACTTATAAGCTCTGTATTACTAAAATCTTGGTATTTCTAGCCTGGCTCCCACTGATGAGACCTCAATAAAGGTCGAAACCGGTGGGGGCTATTATGAGTTCGCTCTCTTAAGGTTTTTGCCTTAAGGGAGCAATTTGAGTCTCCGGGGAATGTGTTTTCCGGCACGGCCCGGTGAGGGGCTTTGTCGGTGAATGCTTTTTTTCGGAATCGGAATATGAGCGGTTCTGCTCGGTGGTGGTGGTTGGTGGAAGACCATCACTGAGTGGAGCCAACGCTGAGATGGACGGTCTTTCGCCCACAACTGAGTGGCCTAGGAATCGTCCGAATTTTTAGAGACGGCTTTACTTATTCATAAGGTCGAAACCGGTCTGGGTAGTGGCCCCTTGCCTTTAATACAAAGCATCATACATTTCCTCCAGGAGATGTGCTTTGCATTAAGGGTAAATATTAAGATTAGTGATCAGAGCTTATTCTACACTTACCATGAGTTGCCTTGGTCTTGCACTACGTGCAGGATCAGCTAGACTTGCAACACTTGCAGGCGCAAACTTGACTTGTTTGTCTGTTTGCTTACTTGGGAAATGGTATGTAAAATACTTTCTACACATATATATATATATATATATATATATATATATATATATATATATATATATATATATATATATATATATATATATATATACATATATATATATCTATATATATATCTATATATATATATAGATATATATATATCTATATATATATCTATATCTATATCTATAGATATATATATCTATAGATATAGATATATATATATATATATATATATATATATATATATATATATATATATATATATATATATATATATATATATATATATATATATATATATATATATATATATATATACAGGGTGTTCGGGATAAATTTGACAGTTTCGTAAGGAAAAAGAAAATCTTCTTTGTATCTATTAAATTTAATGAATTGACAAAAAAACATTACAGGCAGAGTTAATTACAATACTATCAACAAGATTTACTCAAAATAACCACCATTAGCATCGATCACAGCTTCAATTCTGCTTCGGAACCTCGAACAAGCTGATGCTACAGTCTCCCTGGGAAGGGCCGCAAAAACTGTTTTAATTTTATCCATTAACTGGGCTTTTGTATTACTGGAAGTGCGATTGGTGTCTTTTTCAACTGCGCCCCATACAAAATAATCCATGGGGTTAAGGTCTGGGGAGTTTGGAGGCCAAACATTTGGACTGGTGAAGTCGTAGAAATTTTCAGACAACCATTTTTGACTTTTCCCAGAGGTGTGGCAAGGGGCCGAATCCTGCTGCCATACATACGGCCTACCATTGGCTACCCTTGTTATCCAGGGCTTGACTACAGTTAGCAACTCCACGAACAAAGCCCGAATTCCAATGCCAGGGTTCTTCAACACCTGTTCCTGCAGATTTGCGAGGAATTCTGCTGTACGAACGCAATCAGATCGTCTGCTAGGGATCTTTCTTCTTGCTACATCCTCGTAGTCACCATTGCAAGTCTCTAGTTCATGCCTGATTGTTTTTACTGTATTCAGGGAGCATTGGGCAGCAGTCGTAATATCCTTATTTTGATGGCGGGCACGAATCATCATGATACAAGTTATTCTCTTCCATGATTCAGGTGGGTTCCAGCTATCCATCCTTTCTGACATCTTGTATATGAATGAAGAAGGGTCCAAACTTTTAAATGAAGAGAAGTGTGTGTTAATACATGTAACTTACGGAAAAATATAATTAATTATAAATATGTCAAATTTATCCCGAACACCCTGTATATATAACCGAGACTAGAATAACAATTAAATTTATTCAAAACGCAATGTGTTTCATCGGATTGTCCGACTTCTTCAGGCGTGGGAACATAGAAAGCAAATAAACACTATAAGAACCATCGTATCACTATACAAACGACTATTATAAAATTCAATTAGTTTTGAACTGTAGCTACAGTACGTGTTGAAGTTCTATCGTTAAGCAGCTGCGTGCGTCTGATTTCACGAGTGTGCCAATATCGGATAGCAGAGCTGAAAGAGTCCGGTAGATTATAGCTCAGGTTATTATTTATGTCATGAGGGTCCATAACAATTTCCTTAAACTCGACTATGCGACGCTCCACCTCGTCAAGGCATATATGTAGGTTTGAGGTTGTTGTCCAGTTTATCTCATGTTGACGGCCTTCATCATTTGTGTTTACTGAAAACAGTACATGGCTTGACAGGGCACTTGCTCTAGTTCTTTTGTAGGCAATGTCCCTCTGGTGTTCTTCCAGACGTAGGAGGATGAACACAAATGATGAAGGCCGTCAACATGAGATAAACTGAACAACAACCTCAAAACCTTCATATATGCCGTGACGAGGTGGAGCGCCGCATAGTCGAGTCTAAGGAAATTGTTATGAACCCTCATCGCATAAATAATAACCTTAACTATAATCAACCGGACTCTTTCAGCTCTGCTATCCGATATTGGCACACTCGTGAAATCAGACGCACGCAGCTGCTTAACAATAGAACTTTAACACGGCTACAGTTCAAAACTAATCGAATTTTATAATAGTCGTTTGTATAGTGATACGATGTTTCTTATTTGCTTTCTATGTTCCCACGCCTGAAGAAGTCGGACAATCCGATGAAACATGTTGCGTTTTGAATAAATTTAATTGTTATTCTAGTCTCGGTTATAGTCAGTATATATAAATATGAACATTTCCCAATACCGAGTTAATACTACAAATTGCTATATATAAAAGGTTTAATGACTGCTACCGAGAGATAAAAAGATGACAAGATATATTTAAAAAAGATACTACTAGTTTACTAGTTTCGTTACATGAACATCCTCAGGTATCACAATCAAAGAAGTATATAAAAAATTACAGAGACTTAAAATTGTACTAACAGAACAAGTATAAAAAACAGTAGCGTGTTTGAAAAAAATGCAAGTATGAGTTCCAAACAAACGAATACTACTCGCTGTCGCGAGTGCGCCAGTGATATGAGAGAAATAAAAAATTCCTCTCATATCAACAACAGCCTGAGTTACAATCTCTCTGACGCACACGTTGCTTCTGTTCAGTACTGGCGCACTCGCGACAGCGCGTAGTATTCGTTGGTTTGGAACTCATACTTGCATTTTTTTCAAACAAGCTACTGTTTTTTATACTTGTTCTGTTAGTACAATTTTAAGTCTCTGTAATTTTTTATATACTTCTTTGATTGTGATACCTGAGGATGTTCATGTAACGAAACTAGTAAACTAATAGTATCTTTTTTAAATATATCTTGTCATATTTTTATCTCTCGGTAACAGTCATTAAATCTTTTTTTTTTTTATAATATTCCAACCGAGTAAAAATGAATTTTAAAAAAAAATATATATATATATATATTGAAGTATAAATAAGCTAAAATATTAAATAAAATTATTACTAGAATAAAAATTTCATTCAGAGTAATTGTTTTATGAGGTTAACTTAAATTAGTAAATATATTGATACATTATTCGAAGATTTTACTGTTAAGTAGTACACGATTTTGGTCGCCCTGTGTTACACCATTGATATATTTTGATGGATGAGGTTGAGTGGTGGAGATAGTGAGTTGTAGAGTAGGTGCCCTCCATCGATGAATCTTAGAACTCCCTGGAGGTGTCAAATAATAATAATAATAATAATATATAAAAAAAAAAAAATCAGCTAACGCCTTTTTATTCCCGTATATACGGGAGTAGGCGAGGCCATTTAGCCCTATCTAACTTTTGGAGACTGAGTGGGCAGTTCAATCTCCACTGGTACCCAATCAGAGACAGATGGCCCAAGGCTATCACTAATTAAGCGGTGCGCAGTGAAGAGAGACGGCTCAAATGTGCCGCCATCTCGTGGTCTCTAACCCTAACACAATATATTTAATGTCTGAAATAATGTGGGTTCTACGGTCGATTTTCTTGAGTTTACAGGACGAAAAACCCGAGTTTCCGGGAGGAAAAACCTGCTTGCCCGTGCCAGAGATCGACTAACTCGGGAACCGGTCGAAAAAAGGCTTAGAAAAATTTCCTCTAGTCGCCGACTAGACTCGAAACCAAGACTTCCTTCGTGCGGCCTAGCGCGATGGTGTGCAAACGCCACATCCACTGAGCTACACAGGCTATATATATATATACATCAATTCTTATGATAATTTGGTCTAGAGCAGTGTTTCCCAAAGTGTGTTACGCGTACCCCCCAGGGGTACATTGGGAAAGGTCTTCAGGGGGATACATAGCAATTTTCGCTATGCATCATTAACGCATGGAATCAGTATTAAAAAAATTAAAAAGTATATATTTTTCAGTAAATTATATATTATGTATGAATTCTCCTACTCAAATTGCGAGTTACTATCGCCACGACGTACACGTCCTGGAGATAGTAACTCGCTCCCTGCGGCAAACAACACGTCCTCCCAACAGCGTCACTATATTGAAGACGCAAAAAAAAAAAAAAAAAAGTAATTTTATTGTATCACTGAATAAGGTACAGAGACATTTGCAGTCTGTGTAATATATTTCTCAACAAATAGTGCAATTACATACAACTGGGATAAAAATGGCACTAGCTAATGAATCACACCTCTCCTCCAACAGAAACTGCTGTATAGACCCAAGCAAAACTATATGCTGCACCGACAGCATATGGTTTTGCTTGACATCCCCCCTCCCCCGTCATGAACGTGTTCAAACTAAGAAATATATAGTGAATGTGTTTCAGATATTATTATGGAATTTGGTTGAAGAGAATTAGATTTCAACTCAACTGTAGGCTTGCCTTTGTCTTTGGTTCGCGCGATCTTTTGTTAATACCACACCAATCATATGCACTTCTTCATAGCTGCTCTATCTCTACTAACCTACCATTGCTGTCTGTTTGGCGCTCATCTTTTACTTTTCATTACATATCTCCAGTCTTGTAAATTACTAGTAATTTTGCTTGAAATAATGGGAAAGAAGATGAAGCTATTTGGGTAGATGAGTTTGACGATGCACACAAGGAAACTGTTCTCGATGCCAAAAGTAGCGATAGCGAATAGGAACTTCTTGGCAAGTCACACCGTTTTCAGTTTTTTTCCTGAAAACTTTAGTTTCCGAAAATTCCCGCACATATCTCGAACCACGATTTTTTCAGCTTTAATTTTGGAAAAAAAAGTTCAAGTTATATTCGAGTAAATACGATATTTTTTTAGCTTTCAAATTCTTAAGTATGGATCATTGGTTAAAGTCTGGATTTATAAAACGCACAAAAGAGAGCAATATAGCATATGCAAGTAGTTGTAAGCAACAAGAAAACGTTGATATTATATCTGGATCAAATGAAATTGATAAGGGTGTGTCGTCTGACATCTTTAGAGAACTAACTAGGAAGAAGATGAAAAATCATCGTGCGTATGATATGAATTACTTGAAATGTGAATCTTCATGGACGGGAAATGAAGAGGAATCTTTTCCAAATTTTGTTCTAATTAAAGTAAATCATATTTTTTTGTTTACATAAACGTATAAATTCAAATAAAATAGACATACAATGAAATATACTTTATTTATTTATTATTTTGATAAGGGGTTACTTGATAATAATGAAAATTTAAGAAGGGGTACGCGGATATCTGACGTTTGAGAAACACTAGTCTAGAGCATCGGTTCCCAACCGGTGGTACGCGTACACCAAAAATAATCAGTAATGGTGGAAAAATAAGTAAAGTAAACAAAATGCAAAACGTTAGTTATGGAACAATAAATGCTAAGTTTGAATCACCGCTAATGGAGACATTTCAAAACTAGCTCACATTAGCGAATGATGATTGGTGAGGGCGTGGTTCAAAATGTTAATATGCGACAAAAGTGACGCATAGTTCATGCGTCACTTTTGTCGCCCATCCTTCTTTCCAGAACAATCGCGTGTTATTAAGAAATGACTTTTGCGATAACGAACCTCTGACTTCCATTTGCGACGTTTCTAGAACTTCTCCAAAAATATAAATACATCCGTAGCCAGACTGTTTGATCAGTTTAGTTATTGACTGAGTATAAGTAAGTGCGTTGCCCTTAATTGTGATTCTTTTCAAGTATTTTTTTTTATTTAATGTGCGTTGCCCTTAATTGTGATTCTTTTCAAGTATTTTTTTTATTTAATGTTTAACGTCGTTTCAGTTATTATTGTCAGTGATTTTTAAGCGTGTCAGTGGTTTAGTGGTTGAAAACAGGAACCGTTAAAAAACCAAAAGTTGATGTGGATTATAACTCTTCGCCTGGCCAAGTACTTCTCAACATGTGTCCGCAGCTACGAGTACACCCACTCCGAGAGATAGTAAAAAGGCGCGTGCCTCAGGTACTACACAGAAGAAAAGGAAATACTGTGAAGAGTATATTAAATATTGGTTTTCATTTGTAGGGGATGATGACATTAAGACAGGAATCCCATTTTTTGAAAACAAAAAAACGGGACACAATAAATTTTGTAGAATTAAGGGTTAAGAGAGAGAAATTTTATTCTTTAACATTATGTATTTTAAAATAAAAAACTTAAATATTTATTTGAATTTGATTTATTAATGTGGATAACATAAATGTTTATACATACGTCAAATAAATAGAATTCTAATAACGACACTTAAACACAGATGACAATACTTAAACACGTAGAGGTAAGGCCCTTACCTCCGTGCCAAATGTTAAATTCTGCATGGCACACGCTGCATTTCACTCTTGAGCTATCATCACAATCACTGCTTTTTGTTATGAAAATGAAAGGAGGAAGATCCTTCAATTTTTCATTGAAATTACACTTTCTTTTGGACATTTTGTAACAAACGGTACAACTTTATTAATTTAAAAAATACAATATTCACAATTAATACGAGAATGCAAGAATACGAAATGAACAGTTCAAAACTAGGTTATATCACGCAGGAGGACGCAGGACATATATGGCGCAGAGGGTGAAGCTTGACGCTTTTTATATTCCCTGTTGTCTGTTTCGGGAGCAGTGATAGGAGAGATTTGTGAGCTATTTTAGCTCGCCCTGAGTGGGCAGGAGTGGTTACACGTCGTTGAGGGTTAGGATGGCTTTTGGTCTTTTATGTTTCCAGTGGTCATTATCGTCATAGTTTCCGGCTTGTTGTATTAGTTGGTTTGGATGCGTAAATGTCTTACAGAATTTTTCTGCTAGGGAGGGCAGTAGTGGAGAGATGTAGGAGATATTTATGTCCCGTTGGATCTGGGCGTTCCTGATTAACCACGGGGCATCCAGATTATTCGCAGGCACTTGTTCTGTAGTCTTTGCAGCTTGAGGATGTTTGTCTTGGAGGTATGGCTCCAGGCTGGGGAAGCGTATATAATTGTGGAACGGATCACTGTCTTGTAGAGTAGAATTTTGTTTCTTGTGTTTAGTTTGCTGTGTCTGTTGATCAATGGGTACAGTTGGGAGATAACTTTTGAAGCTTTGGTGCATGTACTCTTGATGTGGCTATTGAAGCACAATCGTTTGTCGAGGAGTATTCCGAGGTATTTAGTTTTAGTTTTCCAGAGAATTTTTGAGTTGAACAGGGTGATGTCTCCTTTGGGGGATGCTAATCTTCTTGTGAAGAGTATCGATGTGCTTTCCTGGGGATTTAATTGTAGTCGCCACTCTGTAAACCATTTTTTCTAGATTCAGGATGGTGTCTTGTAGTTTTTTGGTTACGAGATGAGGTTGGCGGAACCTGGCTAGTATAGCTGTGTCATCTGCGTAAAGGGCGATGGTGGATGTGAGAGGATTTTGAGGGATGTCTGCCATGTAGATGTTGAACAGGATCGGGGCTAGCAGTGATCCTTGAAGAACTCCAGCCAGGATTTTCTATTGGGTTGAGACTGTTTCATTTATTTTCACTTGCATCTTCCTGTTTGTGAGGTATGATGTCTCATGTATCATATATCATACATCTGACTCATGTATGAGTCAGATGTATCATGTTTAGTGGAAGGTTTGCAATGATAAGTTTGTAGAGAAGGCCTTGATGCTAATTCTTATCGAAGGCCTTTGAGATGTCTAGGATGTCCAGCTCTGATGTGCTGATTCCAATTGAATCCTGTGGTAATGTATTCTACCAGTCTATGGATCTGTTGGGTGGTGCTGTGGTTTTGACAGAAGCCAAATTGTTCTTGTGGAATGATATTTAGTTGGTTGACATGATCTTGGAGTCTGATGAGGATGATTTTCTCAGCTATTTTTCCCAATTTGGATAGCAAGCTGATGGAATGGTAATTTTCTGGTAGGTGTGGGTCTTTGCCTGGTTTGTGAATTGGGACGATGTCGGCTATTTTCCATGACTGGGGGAAGTGCTGCCATTTGAGGATGGAGTTTATAATGTATGCCAGATGTGCTATGGCTTTGCGTGGTAGTGCCTTGATGATTTTGTTAGTGATGCCGTCAGGACCTGAGGCTTTTTTGTTCTTGAGGTGGTTGATGATGCCGATTATTTCGGTAGGTGAGGTAGCTTAATAGGGCTTGGATTGTCATTGGGACGATTTACTGTGAGTCTGACTTTATGATGGATCTTGTATATGTGGCTAATGTTTAGGTTCTCATATGCAGGACTGCATTGTTTCTCTGGGTTTCTTGCTATGGCTTCAGTTTTGTCAGCATCTGTGTATGCTAGGTGCTGTTCTGCTTGGGGAGGGGGGGGAGGAATTTGTACTTGTTCCTGAGGTTTTTTAGGAATTTCCATATGGAATGATCTTCTGTGGAGATGGAGGTGAGCTTGTTTTCCCATTGTTGATTCCTGTGGTTCTGGAGAGCTTCTCGGACAGATTTGTTTAGTCTGTTGAGGGCTGTTTTGACGTGTGTGGTGGTATCTTTTCCTTTGTCTGTTTTTTCTCTTATTAAGTTCATGATTTCTTCTGGGAGATAGTTTTGTTTGTGGGTAATCATGGCTGCTGTGGCTTCTGTTATGGCTTTATTGATTTGATTGGTGAGGTTCTTTATTGCCATGTATATTTCTTCCTTGGCTTTTATGTGGGGAACCGGAACCAATGTGTTCTGGTAGCACTTTCCTAATGTGCAACCAAAACCTCCATTGTTTTCTCCCAAACAATGGAGGTTTCTGGGGGGGGGGGGGTGACTGATCTTTGATCCCTAAAGTGAAGTAGGATTGGGTTGTGATCTGATGATAATTCTTTCAGTGCTTGAAAGCTGTACTGGTATTTGATATGGTGCAGGATAGCAATGTCTAGGATGTCGGCTGTGCCAATTGGGCTTTGATGGGTAGGTCCTGTCACGACGGCGTTGTTTAATCCTGTGTAGCTAAAGAGGTTACGCCCATTTTTATTTGTGGTGCTGCTGTTCCAGGAGGGATGTTTGGAGTTTAAGTCCCCAGCGACGATGATGGATTCATTTATGCCCAGGGCAGCATCCAAGTCAGAAAATAACAGGATCTTAGCAGGGGAGTTGTAGGCGGCATAGCTTTTAAGTCTTCCAGTTGAGTTTGTGTGGACTTCGACACCACACTGGTGAGTTCTAGATTGGAGGTTGAGGCGGGGTTGACTATTCCATTGTGCCTGATGCAGTTCCTGATGAATATGGCTGTTCCACCACCTCTATAGTCCAGTCGGTCATTTCTATACAGTGAGTAGCCTCTCAGTTTTTGGATTGTCTGCAGGTCTTAGACGAGTTTCGTTGATTAGGACGATGTCGTGGTTGTATCTGTGAGAGACTTCTTGAAGCTCCAGTGTCTTGTTTTTTAGTCCATTGGCGTTCCAAGCGACGATCTGTAGTGAGTCTTGGAGTAATCTAGTTTTGTTCATTAACAAGCATTGATAGGATAGTCTGAGTTTCTTTTAGGAATCTTTTTGTGGAGTGTGGTGAAGGGTTGTACTTACTGAAGTCTTGAAGCATTTTTGCCAATGAAGCTGTGATGACTGTTGTCATGTTTGGAAGAGGTTGGTCCTGCTGGATATCTTTGGATGGGCGGGCTACTTCGGCATATGTCCTGCTTCGACGGTGGCTTTCCAGACTGTTGCTGCTTTCCATTTGTGAGAGCTGATGTTTTGTTGTCCTTTGCTGGGTGTCAGGCAATTGTGGAGCCGTCGACTCTGGTACCTGTGGGCGGGGTTGAGAGGAGATCTGTTTCCTTTTGTTGTCTGATTTGTTCTTAGGGTAGCGACTGCAGCCTCTGTAGTTTGCCGGGTGGGGCCCCCCACAGTTTGCGCATTTGGCTGGTGTGGTCCTTGGGTTTGAGCAGGTTGTTGTGTGGTGGTTTTGTCCACATTTGAGGCATTTATAGTCTACAAAGTTTCTGTGCGTGTCCGTATTTCTGACATCTGTGGCATTGGCCCGACGAGGCTCTTTTTCTTAAAGGTTCATTTGTGATTTTTAGACCGCAGATCGTTGTTATGTTGTATATATTCTTGTGGATGTTTTGCATCTCTACGAGTGCTAGGGCATTGGACTCTTGTCGGCCCGCAACATGCTGCTGACCTTGACAGGTGGAAAATCGTGGAGGAGGAGGTCTTCAGCTATTTCGTCTGTGGTGATGTCCTCTGTTACATCCCTTAGTACAACTTTTAGGATTTTCTCAGACTTCAGCAAAAAAGTATGATATTTAATGCCTGACTCGTCCATGGTTTTTATGAGGTGTCTGTAGTCACTCACTGTAGCAGGCTGAATTTTGATTCCGTCGTCCATTTTTTGCCCATGAGTAGGCAATTTGTTGGTTTTGCATAATGGGCCTGAGGGCCGACCATCTTTCTTTTTCCCGTAGTACAATTGGCGGGAAATTTTCGTTGTTGAGAGCGGGGGGGGTCAGTGTTGGGGCGTCTTCTTCCATCCCCTCGTTTGTCGGAGTCTCCGCTGTTTTACGCTATTTTCGAGGGTGGGTTTCTGTATGATCTGTTGGTGTGGGAGCAGAGATTATCAGGTTCATCTTCCCTTCTTCCTCTGGTGATGAATCGTCCCCTTCTGTAGAATCCTCTGTTGCTGAATATAGGTTTAGGTACCCTGGGCACTCTACCTCAAATTTCTTCATCAGCTTTTTGAGGAGATCGAGAGCTAGCTTCCTATACAGGGACTGGATAAAGTCATCCGGACTTAAGCTGTACATGCTTAAAATATTAAAATAAGTTTACCTGAGATATAATATGTATATAATGGCGAATTCCTTCTCGTAATCCTTGGCATAACGCGATGACCTCCAACGTATTTATCCTTAATAAATTTAGTTTAATCCTTTATCCAAGTGTGAGCAAACAAAGTTTGCACCTGAAAATATCTTCAGGACTGGGGCAAGTAAGTACAACACTGGGCAACTGGTTGCAAAGGTGGAGCAAGCTTACATCACTCCTATCTCAGTATCTCCCATAATGCAAAACACATCTCCTTACGGATATGTATAATGTTATGCATTAAGGGAAGGGCCACTACCCAGACTAGTTTCGACCTTAATTGAGGTCTCTTCAGTGAGGTAAAGATGACCTCACTAATGCTTCTGCCTGGTATCTCCACTTCTGGGCCTGGCTCCCACTGAAGAGACCTCAATAAAGGTCGAAACTAGCCTGGGTAGTGGCCCTTCCCTTAATGCATAACATTATACATATCCACAAGGAGATGTGTTTTGCATTATGGGAGATACTGAGATAGGAGTGATGTAAGCTTGCTCCACCTTTGCAACGAGTTGCCCAGTGTTGTACTACCTTGCCCCAGACCTGAAGATATGTCTCTGCTTCAGGTGCAAACTTTGTTTGCTCACACTTGGATAAAGGATTAAACTAAATTTATTATAGTCTAACCAAGTGAAAAATAAACTTTCAAAGTATTTATCCTTATCAAAACACAATCAAAAACGCGAGACTAATGATACACGTAAACGCTAACTAACGCCATCTTGATCAGCATATAGGTATAATGAACACACTCAGTTATATCACATACCCTGTAGCAATATAAAAACTATTTAGCGCCTGACCCGTGAATCTTAGTTCGCATAGCGTACGATATCCGATGGTCCGAAATGTTTCTCATTGGTTGAAAGAAAATGAACTATCGTGGCGCGTTAATATTCAAAAACATGTCGACCAATGAGAAACATTTCGGACCGTCGGATATCGTATGCTATGCGAACTAAGCTTGAGACAAAAGATTGCTAAAAATTTACGGCCGACCAGACGAACGAAATAGATGCCGTGGTTGCGATTAGTTGAACATACAGTTGGGCGACTGTCTCTCTCTCTCTCATTCTGACATGCTTTTCTCCGACTGAATGAAATGTATGGAACTAAATCTTTTTCCCAAAGTTCTAACGCATTGCAAACTACCTATGACTGAGCATCTGCAGTGATCGCCAATACATGATAAGTAGTATAGTAATAGAAGACACAACATAAATAAAAAAAAATGAATTTTAATTAGGAAAAGATTTTTGGAAATTTTTCTAGTGTTTATTTCCTATTTCTTTTGGGGAGCCAGGGCCTTTGGCATTCTCCCTGGGTGCGTCACTGATCGCATTTATCTGAAGTTTGCTACATTTATTGTCTGTACGATTTTTTTTTTTTTTTTTTTTTTTGTGCATCCACTTACTTTAATCAGCAAAAGCGAAATGAAATACCGGCAACACTATATGCACCTGCAGAATTTTTGTTAAATGCCGTATCACTTTGAACATTCAATTGACAATTGACATTTAAGTCTGGTGGTGAAGCAAGATGCTTTTCATATTCCACGCTATCTGTTATGGTTACAGTGAGGGCAAAATTTATGAGCAGTTTGCTCGCCCTGGATGGGCATGGAGATTATGCATCGCTATAGGAGGTTAATATAGCTTTTGGTCTTCTATGTTTGAATATGTCCGTTGCCTCGTATGCTGCAGTTTGCTGAACCAAATCGTTGGGTTGTATGGACGTCTTTAGGAAGAACTTAGATGCTAAGGATTGTAGGAAAGAGAAAATATAGGGAATATTTGTATCTCTATGAAGTTGATTGTTTCTAACATACCATGGGGCGTTCAGAATCATTCTCAAGCACTTGTTCTATACTCTGTATTTTGATAATGTTAGTATTAGAGGTGTGGCTCCAGGCTGGAGAGGAATAGGTGATTATAGGACGAATCGTCAACTGGTATAGCTGCCATTTGATTCTGTCGCTTAGCTTGCTATTTTTATTAATTAGCGGATAGTTCTGAGCTATGGCTTCAGATGCCTTTGCACACGTAGACTTGGTGTGCTGATTGAAAGATAGCTTTTTGTCGAGAATTACACCCAGGTATTTTGTTTCTGTTTGCCAGGGAATTTTAGTATTGAATAGTAACACATCTCCTGCAGGAGATATTGGCCTTTTCGAGAAAAGAATGGCTGAGCTTTTTAAGGGATTGACTTCCAATCTCCATTTGGAGAACCAACCCTCCAGCTTTAGAAGGTTTTCTTGAAGCTTTTTGGTAATGAAATGGGGCCGGAGAGATCTGGTTAGTATCGTCCGCATACAGGGCCAAAATGGAAGACATCGCATTGTGCGGGATGTCCGACATGTATATAGAAAACAGCAATGGAGCCAGTAGGGATCCCTGCGGCACTCCAGCAAAGATATGGCACTGGGACGAGGTAGAACCGTTGATTTTGACTTGCATTGATCTATTCTGAAGATATGAATGGATTAGATGAACCATTTTTAGTGAGATACCGGCTGAGATACGTTTGTGTAGGAGTCCGAAATGCCAGATTTTGTCAAATGCTTTGGATAGGCCTAGGAAAACAGCTCCTGTGCACTGGCGCCAGTTGTAACTGGTGGTGATGTATTCCACTTTGCTGGGTAGTACTGTGGTGTTGCCGAAAACCAAACTGTTCTTTAGGGAGGATGTTTAGGTCATTTACTAAGGTTTGAAGTCGTGAGAGGATGACCTTCTCCGCAACCTCACCCAGATTGGAGATGATTGGACGATAATTTTGCGGTAGGTGTGGGTCCTTGCCTGACTTATGTATAGGGATTACATCAGCCAGTTTCCAGGTGGAAGGAAAATAGTGAAATCTTAAGATTGCATTTATTATAATGGTCAGGTGTACTACAGCTTTTTGAGGCAACAGCTTGATCACCCTGTTTGAGATGCCGTCTGGTCCAGGAGCTTTATTGTTCTTTACTTTTTTTAATAATATCATATAATTCAACAGGTAATGTGGGTACAATATGATCAGCACTGGTATCTGGGAGATTTATTACGTGTCTGACCAGTCTGTAGATTTTATATAAGTGATTGAAATCTAAGTTGTTATAAGAAGGTTTGCACTGCTCATCTAGATCCTTTACTATGGCTTCTGCCTTATCTACATCTGTGTGAACTAGGCCCTGGTTAGAGATTATAGGGGGGGAGGTATATGTTTTTATTTCTAATGTTTCTCAGTAATCCCTACAGTGATCAATAGGTGAGATAAAGGCTAACTTTTTTATCCCAAACTTGGTTTCTATGAGTTTTAAGTGCATCTCTCACTGCCTCGTTCAATCTATTAAGAACTGTTTTGTCTTGAGGTAACGCGAGTGTTTCGAAATCTCTTCCTAGCTCTGTTCTTCTCTCTGATCAGGTCCATAATATCCTCAAGCAAACGACAAGGCTGGGAACAGGTTTGTGGACGGTTGCAACCGTTATGGCGGACTTAATCTGTTGGGTGAGGCTAGTACTGCAGAATCCACATCTTCTTCTGTGCATATGTGAGGGACAGGTCCAATTTGATCCCTAAGTGCTTTAGACAATCTGTCCCACGATATGCCTGGGTGACAGGGAGGCGACAGGTATTCTTCTTCTCCCAGTTGTAGTAGAATTGGGTTGTGATCCGATGACAGCTCGTTTAGTGATTTAAGGCTGTACTGAAGTTTAATGTCTTGCAGGATAGCTATATCCAGGATGTCAGCAGTGCCAAACGTACTGAGATGAGTTGGTTCGGTAGGTCCAGCCACAACAGCATAGTTTGATCCTATGTAGTTGGAAAGGATGCGGCCATTTTTATTGGTAGATTTACTGTTCCAGGTAGGATGTTTTGCATTGAAGTCTCCAGCGATGATGACCAGTTCTTTTACTCCAAGGATGGCATCCAGATCTGAGGTGAACAATGTCTTTATTGGAGGGTTGTAAGCAGAAAAAATGTTTAGGTTTTCAATTGAGTTTGTGAGGATATTAATGCTTGTAATTTCGAGGTTGGTTATTGAATGATGGTTGATATAGTTTTTGATAACGGTGGCTGTACTCCATCTCTATACCCAAGTCTGTCGTTTCTGTAAATCTGATACCCTCTGATTTTTAG
Organism: Typopeltis vanoorti; assembly: GCF_054136105.1. Classification (NCBI taxonomy): domain Eukaryota; kingdom Metazoa; phylum Arthropoda; class Arachnida; order Uropygi; family Thelyphonidae; genus Typopeltis; species Typopeltis vanoorti. The sequence goes on from NC_143554.1 coordinate 83,940,253, forward strand.
GTTGTCAGCAGGCTTCAGGTGAGTTTCATTGATTAGAAATATATCTGGGTTATATCTATTATTGAATTCCTGGATTTCCAACACTTTGTTTTTGATACCGTTGGCGTTCCAAGCGATAATCCTAAGCGAATCTGAGGTGATTTTTTTCCTATGCATCAGAGAGTGCAGATAATATGGATTGGGTTTGCTGTAAGAATTTTTTGTAACACTTAGTGATGGATTTGAGTTGCTGAAATCCTGCAGCATGTTTGCAAGAGAAGAGGTGATAATAGCTGATAGATTTGAGTGTGGATTAGCCAGCTTCTGGTTTTGTACTATCTGTTTGGAACGGGCCACATCAGCATATGTTCTCGCTTGATGTTGAAGATTCATTTTCTTAAGAGGCTCAGTTAATGGTGGGAGAGCACCTGTTGTCATGTTCTCACTCTTGGAGGACTGAGGAACTTTAATTTCAGGAACTTTCGCACTAGATGATGAGGTAGGTTGATTATTTGGATCATTCCATCTGTTTTTGGGGTGATGTATACACCCTCTATAATTAGCGGGATGAGGAGGACCGCCACAATTAGCGCACTTAACTGGGGTGGATTTTGGCTTGGCGCAGGTGTTTGTGGGGTGATTTTCGCCACATTTTAAGCATCTGTACTGGGCTTTGCATAGCTTCTGGGCATGGCCAAATTTTTGGCATCTGTAGCACTACCCAGAAGATGCTCTCTTGCTCAGCGGTTCTGGAGTGATTTTAAGTCCACAGATTGACTTTAAATTGTATATATATTTGTAAATGTTGTGTATCTCAACCAGAACCAGATGCATAAGGGTCTTATTTGATCTAAACATTCTACTGACCTTTATGGGAGGTAGATCCTGCATGTTGAGGTCAGTGACTATTTCGTCCGTGTCAATATCCTCGGAAACTCCTCGGAGCACCACTTTCAGATTTTTTTTTCGGAGGCAAGTGAAAATGTATGATATTGTGTTCTTCTTGCGTCCAGTTCCTTTGTAAGATTTCTATAATCAGCCACCGTGGCGGGCTGAATTTTTATGCCCTCATCAATTTTTTAGCCGATCTAAAATTTATTTGCAGGTGAGCCATGGTGGTTCTTAGTGTTGTCCATCTCTGCTTTTCCCTTAGGATAATCGGTGGCACCTTTTCATTGGGGGAAGCAGAGGAGTCCTGAATTGGGAGCGTCTTCATCCATACCAACATCAATTGTTGGTTCAGGCGCGAGAGTTTTTCGCTTCTTACGAACGTGAGTCTCTCCTTGATCGGAACAATTCGAGGCAGAGACTACTAGATTGAGCTTTTCCTCCATTTGAGGAGAGTCTTCATTTTCCTCACCATCGTCTCCGGGTAAAGAATATAAGTTTAAGTAGCCCGGCCATTCTTATTCAAATTTTTTAAGAAGCTTTTTGACGAAAGTGAGTGATAGCCCTTTGTCAAGTGACTCAATGATGATGTCAGGATCGATCATGTTAATAAGCCATTTCAGCTTGAACTTCATTTGAAGTTTATTAATGTTAATGAGCATAAGAGCAGGCTCTTCATCGAGCAAATCAGTGACGACGTCTAGGTCAGACAGGCTCATAGCGATTCAATTGCGTATGAGTGCGAGTAGAAATCCCGCAGCCACAGAGGACTGCCAGCAAAAGCGAGTGTTCGTTAAATACGCGAAGCTATAGCAGGTAAATTATATCAAAAGTCAAAGTCTTACCTTGTGCTCCCCAATCAATCAGTCATTCTTTTTATCGACAAGACACTTGATATGCATTATTTTATCACTATGAGATGACACATCAAAAATCCACACTGCACCACTAACCGAGCACTGAGAAACACGTCTGTATTGATTAAAACCAAAACTAAGAATCTTGAACATTCATTTCCCCCCCCTTTCATTTCTTAAAAATTATATGAAATAAAATAAGGTGTCTTTAAGAAATTATTACAATTATTAGCGTTTAAGAATTTTGGTAAAACTAACCTTTAATTTTTATACCTTTTTAAAGATTTACTATAAAACATTCTTCTTGAATTATTATTATTATTTATTTACAATGGGCTGTGGGTGGTGAATGTGGGTTCTGTGGTGATGATTGACCTCGATCACGTTAAAGAACCATGAAAGAGTCACATAATGATATCAAATGATAGCTGGAAAATGAAATATATGCTAGGAAAATATTACGCTATTTCTGTCGAAATTTTATTCCTGTTTAACTAGTATTAGTTGGACAGTAATGAGAAAGCTCTATTATTGTAAACTACGAATAACAATCTCTTAAGAATGTGCTATAGGTTTATAATCTGTCATTGGTGGTAGTCATATTAAAAATATAATTAAAAACACAAAATAGTATAAGTTATGAAGGAAAAGAATTATGAAATCTATAAATATATATTTCCCTTTCCCACTTATAGGAAAATTTGATGGAATGCAAAACTAACTCGAGAGATGAAAGCTATAAAAGCATTAATGAAAGGCCCTATAGGGATCGTTTTTATTTTATTATTTTATACCAAAACACAGGTAGGTGGGCATTTCAGTTAAATCCTAAACAAATATTTCATCTGAAACTTGCTGATAAAAGAGGAATTTAATGAAATAGTACTTGTTTATTGTCACGAAATATGATTCAACTAATTTGCATTTTATTTTTTACAAAAGGTATAATCATTTGTTTTCCATGATGCATCATCATGAAATTCCTAATATGCATCCTCAGGGGGATGTTAGGATATCCTGATAGTACGACAAGAAAGATTTTCATCAGTATTAATTTCTTATCGAGAATTTTCCTCCAAATTAATCTGTTTACTGTCAAAACTCTGATATTATCAGATCTTGTATTTCTGTCTTCTAAGGTACTTCTTACTGCAGCAATCACCTAGATCTTGGTCTTCCTCTGAATCTTTGTTCGTGCCATTCTGACAAAAACCATTTGTTTTTTCATTCTGTTCAAGTGACCATACCACCTGAGATTAGTTCAGTTAACACATCCCTGGATGCTAACAATGCCAAGTTCTTTCAAAATATCTCTTTTTAATTTTTTTAATGTGTTATATTGCCATTGAAGCTATCTGTTTACTCCGCTAATCTTTCTCGAAACTCTCATATCAGAGGTCTCCGACCTTTGGTCAAGTGTTTTATTTTAATTCAGATTAGAACGCTGTTTTATGTACAGCTAGTTTAATGTTTTGACCAATTTCTCTCTTATTCCATATAAATTTATTCATTTGACTTCCTACCATACCAACTTTGATAATTCTGCTGTCTATTTCATATTTAATTTATCATCTTCACTGAAAAGTGTGCGTAAATAGCTGAAATGTTTTATTTATTCTATAGTGTCCATTAAAAATGCAGTTATATTTTCAATGTTTCTGCCTATCTTCATTGTCTTTATCTTTTTATTGCTGATTTTCATACCAAATTTATCACAGCAGTTATTCAGTTTGATCGGGAAATTTTGCATAATTGTTCTAGATTTATTTAGAAATATTCATCATCTGCATTTAATGAGTTATGGGAATCAAATGATTTGTTATCTCATTAAATGGAGTAAACTTTCATATCCTAATAATGAACAAGGCTGATTTATTGACTTATTCATTTCTTTCGTTTCAAGTAAATTACATGGAGCAGCTTATTTAAGAAAAATAACGGCTGCACTTAATACGTTTATAACCCTATTAATAATGCAACTTTCCATCCTCCCCAACAACAACAAATAATAATAATAAACGTTACGTCCTTGAAATCTTTATACAGATCTTATTATAATCTACGTAGGACAGCTCTCGGCGGGCATTTTTGAAGCATGCTATCCTCTCAAACTCTTTAATATGATTTTCGCGGCATGATATTTACCACAGTGATTAGGCACATTGTAATAACTTGTAACTTGTATAACATTGTAAGAACTAATTGTATTATCTTTGAAAAGAGCGTACAATGTTGACATCTCTTAAAGGTTTGCACAATCAGTTATTTAATAAATACTGCATTGTATTATATTTCCGTTAAATGCAGACTTGGTTTCCCGAATGGTTAGCTTAACCTCTCTCATCAACAGACTGCGGAGTTCAAATCCCGCCGTAGGTATGGATGTTTGTGAATGTATTTAAAAAAAAAAAAAACCGCCTGGAGTCATATAAAGTATCTAGTAGTCCCATTTGCGTTGTTTTTAAACTATTGTATTCAGAACTTTATTTATTTATTTTTAAGCTAAATAAATTAAAGCTATTAATTAAAAGCCGAAAATACCATCATTAAAGATTATCTAAGTCGTATAATACCCTGGCCATGTGTAGGCGGCTGTGGGTCATATTGCTATGCTGTTTATCTGACTGCTACAAACTTTTCGTTCCTAAGCACAAACATTAGTTTACTTATATGATAAAACGTATACGGTAGCTAATATTTGCAAAAAAACTAATGCAGGATATAGAAATGAATTAAATTTGAAGCCTTAAAATTTTTTTTAATTGAATAATGCAAAAAAAGAAAAAAACCAAGAAAACTCGTAAAGATAGTTAGTATGCTTGAGTTTCATATGATGTACGGGAACATAAAATCGAAGTATAGTAGGCTACGTAATATGGTGGTATGTATGATGCCTCATTAATGATGGTCAGTATGATCATCAGTCGTTATACAGGTTAAATCAAAACAGCAATAAATTTCCTTAATCACTAAAATATCGGGATATAAAGACCACTGCAGATGTGAGGCGCTCGTCCAGCTGAACCAAGTCCTGAACCATTGCGGAGTGCTTTGTCTTACACAGGAAAAAATCGAGCGTGGTAGGGTTAGACCATTTTAGAAGTAGTCACTTGCTTGACGGCACCAGGCCACCAAGGAAATGACTGATATCACGAAACCAGTAACAATGGTTCTAGATTCATGATATCAGTTATGCATATGAAACACTACTGAGAAAACCTCTTTTTTTTTCTTCTTCTTTTTTTTTTTTTTTTGTTTCGTAACATAATCTAGTGGCTAGACTCTTGCGATATAAATACTTTGATTTGCATATTTCTTCTTTATTATAACTTCTTGAATCTCTAAATAAATATATGTAAGACTCTTTTGAAACAATGTACAAATATAAAATAAATTTTCTGTTTATGGCGCTTGAATCTGAATTCCGGTTATGTTCATATTGAGAATACCTCATACACACACACGCGCGCGCGCTGGGTATATTATTGAGTTTTCTTCTGCGAATGGTTTCCACACTAAGGAAATCTTCTCCAATCGTAATACAGCACCACTAATCATTTGGAACTCCTCCTATTGATGTCTTGTGATATATCATTAAAAAAAAATAGGTCTTGGGCGAGTGCATTTCTTTTGTTTGCTTAATTTTTCGAGCACTGTATGACAGATTATATAATAAGAAAGGGTGAATTTCTACGTACGTAGCCAAATATCCCATATCAACATGGAAGTGAAGCGTGACCGTCGTATATTTCACAAGAAAAAGAATGAAGTAAGAATATGTCATTCAAGGTGTATGTAGCATTCGACCCAGAACCCATTGATTTATAATGAGATGAACAGCTCTAGGTTTAACTGTTGTGAAAATCATGACTTATTGTAATAGAACACTCTTGAGAAACGCATATTCTTTCTGTTTGTCACTGATAACCCCAATTCTTGTTAGGTTTTCATTATTATTATTATTGATTATTATTATTTTCGAAGTCATAAATCCATCTATGATAGCAGTGGTATCAACTAACTCCACCAATTACTGAATTTATATTCATATTTATTCTTGAATACCAAAGTAATTATGACAAATGGGTTCAGTTTTCTGTATAATATAAACAAAACACATACGCGCACGTGCGCGTGTGTGTGTTATTTGTACAAAAAAAAAAAAAAAATCCCTCAAAAGGAATGAAATACAAGATGCTACCAAAAAGTTCGGGGAATTTGAATAGTGCACGCTAACGGGTTGCATTACGACCTTCCGCCGCTGTAAAGGGCTCAGTATTCCAACAGCCAGCAAACGAAGTAGAGAGGCTTTGTTCTTGGGTTTCATGCATTTTTGTAACGTCATGCTTTACTGTTCCGGAACATCTGTATGCCATTATAAAATTTCTTGCTCCAGTCAGTTGGTACATCTTAACAAGAATTAAAGAGTTAGTCATGAGCCACGTCTACTGCTTTCTTCTGTCAAATGCAAGTTATGTTTTCCTATCAAATTTTACCATTCGATAATAAAGTTTCTGGGTGGAAGACTTATTTGCATCTTGATTAACTGCACTAACAAATGCATGAAATTCCTCAAAATCTGACACTTAACATATTGATTGAAACTGGAAAACTATTTTTGGAAACCTGTTCCCAAAGAACAAAACACTCAGAGAAGAAACGTCTCTGTGATCAAGCAGAAACCATTAGGCAGGTGTCAAAGTTTGGAATCCTTGACATGATATGAGGACAGTAGGCCATGTCTATAAACTGTGTGTGTGTTGTTTATTATTTATAATGAAGAAGTATGTATATGTATTTCGGAAGAAAAATCTGCGTTTTTGGTAGGGAAAACTGTTCCAATTTCATATGGGTCACTGGTAAATTACATTCCATTGATATACGCATAAATAGAGGTACTTCACGTTCGAACTCAGTTTTTCCTCCCAAAAGGGAACGGCGTTGCAACTGAACTAAGTTGGTCACTTTCCGGATTTATTATAACCCTTATAATTTTACCACATTGGTAATAGCACGATAAGTTTACAATCATTTGTGAATGGAATTCAGATCAATAATTAATAATATAGCAATTTGAAATACAGTATATGTCCACAATATTTTAATTCCGTTTTAAATTGTATTCTAACAATAGGAGTATGTGTATGAAGTCAGTAAACCAAAGCTGACCATAGAGGGGGGGGGAATAAAGAAATGATAACTGGAATCATACTTCTGAAATAATTTGCTTCTGACAAATCGCTTAAATAACACAGAATTTTTTTAGAATTAATTATTGTTTAATTAATTAGCAATTAATTGGTTCACTGTGAAGTCAATTAAACTTTAATTTGATGAAGCAGCATACTGCGTAAAGAAAAAAAAAAGGTTTATTTTATTTTTATTTTTAAAAGTAAACTCTGTTGGTTTCATATTTTCAAGATTAAGTGGCATAAATTAAGTTTTAAATATTTTTTTTTTAATTTAAAATCATCTGAAGCTCAGTTTGAAATTATTTTAATTATTTCATGATTTTCTACGAAATGTTTTTTTTTAAAAAAAAAAAAAACATTGATTTTTTTTACTTATTAGAGAATTACAAGTTATCCAGATATAACAATAATTTTTGAAACCTATCAGGTATATATATATATATATATATATATATATATATATATATATATATATATATATATATATATATATATATATATATATATATATATATATATATCAACGGAAAAATCAAAAACTATGGCCTTTAAAGGACAAGATCCAGCAAGAACTAAAATAGTATTAGATAACAAGATCTTAGAACAGGTGAATTCATTTAACTACCTAGGATGTATGATCACTTATGAAAATGAAAAAGATATAAACATAAAAATTGCAAAATATTTAAAAATAACAGGAGTAATTAACTCTATATTTAAACCAAACCTAGTTCAAAAACAAACCAGGCTAAAAGTATACAATACATTAGCTCTACCGGTCTTAATGTATGGAAGCGAAATCTGGACAATAAAACAAAAAGACAAACAAAGATTAACAACAGCAGAAATGAAGTTTATGAGAAAAACTGCAAAGTATACCCTATTTGATCACAAAAGAAACGAAGATATTATGAAAGAACTAAACCAAGAACCAGTAATTGAAAAAATTAAAAAATATAAACATAGATGGATGGAACACGTTCAAAGAATGAAAACAGAAAGATTACCAAAACAAGCCTTAAAGTACAAGCCATTAGGAAAAAGAAAACCAGGACGTCCTCTTAAACGATTGACTTCTAAGGCCGGAACAGGCCATACTAGGCCTAAATCCTTGATACGTATGATGATGATGATATATATATATATATATATATATATATATAATGTTGATAAGAGTGTTTGAACACCTTACATGATATGCAAATTTCGGATCCTATAACATGGAAATGTTCAAGGAGTGTCTGCGAAAAGGGGTCACTCAGTAACTCGGCTTTTTAAGTGCTTTGCTACCTCGTGAATCATCACTCATTCTTGTGATCATATGACCATGTTCAATACTCTTGATCCCAGAGTCCCCTCCATCACATGCTGCCTAAAGTAATTATCTCTCATTAGGTCTATGAATTCCTGCAATGGAATCTCTCTTTCTGCTGATCTATATCTCTATAGTTGAAGCCCCTCCCTAATAATCACTCGACCTGTACTCATTGTACTAATTTACCGATGTCTAATTTGTATTGATTTGTACTACATTGTACTAATGTTTCTTCCATATCAATCGTGGAACTCACTCACTGGCCTATAATAACAGTCAACTGTATATTTTGTCTTACTAGCCTTAATCTCACACCAGATTGCTTCAAATGAACAGCCATCCTCCCGCCTATTTCCAGTTCTTGTTGGTTGCAGTTCATCCGCTATTATCAGCAGTACTCCTCCCTCCATTATATCTACTTTATCTTCCCTGAAAATACTAAACTCCTCACATTCCATCCCTGAAACTACATCATCTGCTGTTATCCAAGTCTCACTAATGCCTATAACGTTTGGCGTGGTTGCACTAACCAATGCCAAAAACTCCTCTCTCTTGTTCCTGATACTTCTGGCATTAGTATACAAAAACTGAAGAATCCCTTTTGGTCCCCACCCACCTTTGCTTCCTTAATTGACTACGCTATTCAATAATTTTTCTTCAGAGACCAGATTCCTTACTTGGTCATTCTCACACACTTCCTTCATGAGTCCTTCACACAAACTCACCTGTTACTACCTTAATTGCTTACGTTTTCCTGAATTTGCGCGTCAGCATACTCGGTGAAGAAAACTGTCTCCAGATACCTAACACTAAGCATTATGAGAATGGCCACTACTCAGACCGATTTAGACTTTTATTGAAGTCCGATCAGTGGGAGCCAGAAAAAAAAAAAGTGCAGTAAATGTAGTGGGTAGAGTAAAAAATTTACTTTCTTATACATTCGTTATTTATATATTTAACCACGGACTTGCATTATAACCGCAGCTGTTGATGGGCAATTATAAAATTAAACCACCAACAACAACAATAACTCGGTTTTGATTCAGAACGCATATCCATCCTACCAGTGGCGCATCCAGGGAGGGGGGGGACCAAGGGGGCCCCCCCAAAAAAAAGAAAAAGGAAAAAACACTAGAAAATTTTCCAAAAATCTTTTCCTAATTAAAATTCATTTTTTGTATTTATGTTGTGTCGTGTCTTCTATTTCTATACTACTTATGATTTAGCAGCCACATAAGGTGAGAATACCCTATAGCTCTCGAGAATCCCGGCCGCTGTGAAAGCAAGGCAAACGAAGTAGTGCTCTTGCGGACCGAGCGCTACTTCGTTTGCCCGAGCTGGGCCAGATGATATTACGGATATCATGTATTGCAATCACTGCAGATGCTCAGTCATAGGTGGTATGCATTCTCATATCGTCTACTCAACTCTTTCCCCCCCCCCCGAAGATTAAATCCTGAGCGCGCTATTGCATCCTACACTTTTGTCAGCTAGTATCCATTCTCATGGAACCAATTTACATTCAACTAATTTCTGAACTGATAAATTGACAAAATTTCTGCCTATTTGCTATCAGGCTATCGATCAACTGTCCTCTTCTCAGTCCTTTCTGAACAAGGGCGAAGAAGGTCATTATTTATATACTCTGTCACCTGAACGCGTGCCACTTAATCAATGACCAACAGCAATAGATTGATACGATTGAAGAACGAGTGCAGTTGTTCATGAGATTTGATGATCTAGCATAAACACCAGCTTAACAAACTTTCACAATCGCTAAGCTTTATCTGAATTACAATCATTTTAATGATAAAATGGAACTTCATGTAAACTGAATGAGCTATTCAATGGAAAATCATAATTTCTAACCTTGACTTAGTGAGTCAAGGTTAGTAAATATTTTGTTTTGTAATATTTCCTTTGCAATTTAGAAATGTGCAGTTCCTGGGTGAGGATGAGCCGGCTGATGGTATCCAAAAGGATTTAATGGTGATAGTTTATGGTAGATTTAAGAATGGACAAAGACGTTTATTGTCTGCAATATTCAGTGAACTTCCTACGTGATTGTTTTCTTTTAGTATAATATTTTTAAGTTTTCTTTCGACAAGAATAAGTTATCTGCTATCATGAAGTATCTAATATAAATGAAGTAAGTAAGGTGCTTTTTATTTTAGAATTAAAAACTGAAGTTTTCCTCTAAACTTAATAACGCTATTTAAATTCAAAAGTAAATTAGCCTGCTTATTCTGAACTTTAATCAATATTTGTGAGATAAACATAATTTTTCAAACAGAATTGCAAGAACCATATTCCAGTGGCAACTGTAATTTGTTTTCATCCTTAGCTTGAAGTACAAAGTATCACAATTACTCTATGATATGCTCCCCGAATATTCTGCGTTAATTGTTTACAGAAATTAAGACCAAGATCTCTCGATGCAAATGCAGTTTAGTGATATGGCTGTCATTTTAACAGAACATGCATAAAAAATTCTATGAATATATTTGTTTATATAAATCTTTCATCCCACACCTCTCTGATTTTATTCTTAAAATAATAAATAAATAATAATATAATAAGGTAAAGCCGTTTTTATTTCCTTATGGGGAATAGGCGAGGCGTTATCTAGCTTTTGGTGACTGAATAGGCATTTCAGTCTTCACCGGTAGCCAATCAGAAATAGCTGGCTCATGTCTATCACTAATTATAGGCAACCACCGATGAAGAGACCGAAATAAGTGCAACCATCTCTTTGCCTAACCCTAACAGGATATGTTACTTCTTCTTCTTCTTCGTCTATGATCTCTTATGCTTTTAAGCGTCGAGATTTTGCCAAAGAGATTTCCATGCCGTGCTGTCCAAGGTTTGTTGTTTTGCTTCTTTCCAGTTAATTCCCTTCTTTTCCAATTTTTCTTTAATTTCCTTTTGCCAACCTTTCCTGGGTCTGCCTATGTTTGTTTTTCCTATTTTCTGGCTTTCGTATACAGTTTTTGCTATTCTTCCTTCTTCCATTTGATTGAGATGTCCAAACCATCTCATTTGGGCTTGTGTCATGAATTGATTCAGAGGTTCAACTTGAAGGCTGTCTCTTATGGTTTGATTTCTTATTCGGTCTAGTCTTGTTTTTTGTGCCACTTTCCTCAGATATTTCATTTCAATTGTTTGTAGTTTATTTGTGTTTCCTGTTGTTAAACACCAAGATTCACAACTGTATGTTAATGTTGGTAGAAACACTGAACGGTACACTGCCATTTTGGTATTTTGGGTGACTTCTTTCTTATCTAGGAATGGGCCTTTCATTGCATAGAATAGCTTTGTTCCCCCTCTTATCCTGTTGTTAATTTCTGTGTCTAGCCTACCATCTTCTTGTATATATGATCCCAAGTATTTAAAGGAGTGGACTTGTTCCAGTTGTTGATTCTCTATTTTTATTATGTGTTTTTGTTGGTTTCTAGATATGATCATTGTTTTAGTTTTATTTATATTTATGGTCATATTCCTTTTCTTTGTTTCTTCATACCAAATGTTGATATTGTACTGCAGATCTTCAGCAGTATTTGCTAGAATCACTACATCATCTGCAAAAGCCATATGTGAAATCCTGGTTTCTTTCAGTTTCCTGTATCCTAAGTGGAACTTTTTTGTTTTTGTTTGGCATGCCTTTAAATTTTCATCCATTACTACGATGAAGAGAAGATGGCTAAGGATACAGTCTTGCCTCACTCCTACATTTGTTTCAAATTCTTTTGATCTATTATTACAGGTTCTTACATAATTTCTATTACTTTTGTAGAGGCTTTGTATGGCTGCTATTAAGTTATCTTGTATCTTGTTTTTCTTTAATGTTTGCCACACCGAATGCCTGGGAACTCGGTCAAAGGCCTTTTCAAAATCTATAAAACATGAATGTAGTTCTTTTCCATATTCCAATATTTTCTCTGATATTTGTCTAAGACTGAAGATAAGATCCTGTGTGCTTCTATTTTTTCGAAAGCCGTATTGCATTTCATCCAGTGTGCCCTCTGTTTGATTCCTAAGCCATGCTTCTAAAATGCGAAATTCCTCTATGGTTTTCACATTTGCGGTTGTCTTCTTTCTTAAATATAGGGATTATTATAGCTACTTCCCAGTCTTTGGGAATAATTTTCTTTTTCCATACAACATTGAATAGGTGTAAAAGAAATTTTATGGCTTTCGTTCCTAAATTCTTTACCATTTCTGGTGTTATTTGGTCATGGCCTGCTGATTTGCCCAATTTTATTTTATTTATTGCTGCTAACAGTTCATTTGCATGAATTTCTTCACTCTGGTCTTCTATTTTGCTTGTGTGTCTTGCTCTTAGGGTTCTATTTTTTCCGTGTCCTGCATCCTCCAATATTTCTTGAAAATACTGTTTCCATCTTTCCATGATGTCTTCGGAATTTGTGAGTAACTTTCCATCCTTATTTTTGATAAACTTTATGGGGCATTCTTTCTCTGACCTCATTCTTCTTAAAACATTATAGAAGAGTTTTTGGTTTCCTTTAAAATTTTGTTCTAAAGTATGTCCGAAGTCTTCCTAGCATTTTCTTTTCTCTGCTTTCACTAAGGTTTTAACTTTATTTCTTTGGTTGTTGTATAGTTCTCTATCAACCTGCGGCTTTGATGTTATATATATTTCTTCTATAATTGCTTTTTCTTTTTAATTTCTTCTTGTAGTTATTCAGTCCACCAGCGTGTTTTATGTTTCTTCTGTTTATTATTTAATGATACACCACAAATTTCTTTGCTTGTTTCTAGAAGAAGTGTTTTGAACCTGTACCATAGGTTTTCTACATCTTGGTCATCATATATCTCTTTTTCTACTCCTTTCATCTTCTCTTCTATTTTACTTTTATACTCAATGGCTGTTTCTTCTTTCTTTAGTTTGTAGTTCTTTATCTTAACATTTATTTCCTTGCTACTTTTTCTACATTTTTCAACTTTTATTTTATGGATTGTTTCCAATACTAATAAGTAGTGGTCACTGCCTATTTTTTCAGGACCTCTGTAGACTCTTGCATTTTTTGTATACTTCCAGTATGGTCTGCTTATGATGGCGTAGTCGATTATAGATTTTTCGTTTCTATTGGGCTCTTCCCTGGTAAACTTATGGATTTCTTTATGCTTGAACATAGTATTCGCTATTACTAAATTATTTGTAAGGCAAAGATTTATTATTCTTTCTCCATTATTATTCCAGGTTATTTCTCCTTGTGATCCCAACACTTGTTTCATTTCTTCATCTACTTGATTCCTTACCCGGCCATTAAGGTCTCCTAGTAGTATGATATGCCCTTGAACTTCTTCAATTGTTTTTTTGTAAGAGTTCGAAGAATTCACCTTTAATTTCTTTATTGGCATTCTCGTTTGGGCCATATGCAACAATTACAGTGAATACTTGGTTCTCTGATTTAAAATCTATAGTAATTGTCAACAACCTTTCGTTTATTAGTTGCCATTTAGTGATATATTCTTTGAGATCTGGTTTAATTATGCAAGCTACCCCTTGTTTTCCCCATTCTCTTGGGTTTACCTCTGAATAGAAAAGTATATACCCATCTTTCATTTTCTGGCAACCTTGACCTTTCTTTTTTGTTTCTGTGACTGCTAGCAAATCCAATCTTGATTTTTTAAATTCATCTATTAATTCGTTTTCTTTTCCATGTAGACTTTTAACGTTCCATGTTCCGTATCTCATGTACCTTTTTCCTCGCTTTGTCGTTAACCATTTAGGCAGTTCGGCTATCTCTTTGTTATTTCTTTTAATGAGTGAAATTTTAAGGTGTGCAGGGGATTAGCCTTCAGCACCCGAGTCTGGTGGTGGGGCTGCCACCTAGAAGGCCCCCAGACCGGCCTATGAGGGAAGTGCTATCCTGTTGGTCCGCGGGAGATATTTTATTTCCCTCCTACCCTTCATAGTAAATTATGACGAGCATTCCCCGATCCTCCACCAGGGGATGCGCCCGATCGGGGTTACAGGTGTCCCCACACGGGCAGGAAAAGTTCCTCCAGTCAGTGGATGCAAGACTCCCACTGAGCTACACAGGCCTCTCTGATAGTGAAATCCACTCCAAATCAGTTTTGTACAGAATTTAAGGAATACAATAAAGTTTTATTCTATTTAGCTCAGTGGATGTGGTGTTTGCACGCCACGGCGCTTGACCGCACGAAGAAAGACCTCTTGGTTTCGAATCTAATCGGCGACTAGAAAGTTTTCTAAGCTTTTTTCGACCGGTTCCCGAGTTAGTCGATCTTTGGCACGGGCAAGCTGGTTTTTTCTCCCGGAAACTTGGGTTTTTTATCCCGTAAACTCAAGAAAATCGACCGTAGAATCCACATTATTTCAGACATTAAATACGAGTGTAGGGGTTAGGGACCACGAGATGGCGGCACTTGTTGAGCCGTCTTAAGGCCTTGGGCCAGTTATCTCTGATTGGGTACCGGTGGAGATTGAACTGCCCACTCAGTCTCCAAAAGTTAGATAGAGAAAAGTCTATCTAACTTAAAAAAAAAAAAAAAATCAGCTAACGCCTGTTTTGTTCCCGTATATAAGGAGTAGGTGGGGCCGGTGTGAGATAGAGGTGAATGGAATCTAACTTTTATACGGGAATAAAAAAAAAAAGAAAAAAAAGGCATTAGCTGATTTTTTTTCTATAGAATAAAAATAAAATATAAAAATATAAAAAATATGAGAAAAAATTATATGAGAAAAATATAAAAATTAAAATTTGCATTTCTCCTAAATTCATTAATAAACACATAAAATTATAAATATAATTTTTATAATATAATAAATACAATATTAAAATAATTTTCCTAAATTCATTAATAAACACAAAAACAACCTTCTTCTTCCCATTTTAATTGTTCCCCAGACGTCACTGTTGTGGGATAGGCTTTGTTACCGATCTTGCATGTTATTTAGAAGCAAGTTAAATAACGTGTCTTTATACGCATATAACCGATTGTCATTCGTATTTTCAATTAGAGTGTCTTTCTGTAATGAAATGAAATGAGAACGTGTGATTTTTTGAGGATAGAAAAGTGTTCTATTTCGAAGTTTTTCTGTTTTACGGACTTCATGTTTCTGGTAGGACAATTTTCTGAACGTGCATCGCACATGTGACAAGTGCCATGTGCGCGATGTTTAAATGTTTGTTTGTTTTTTAACTTCTGTTTCTTTCCTAGAGATTTATTTATTTATATCGACTTCTTGTATCGACAAAGAAGTACATGTTTTTTGTTTACTTTTAGTCAAGAGCATTTAAAGTAAATTTAAAGCCCAATTCAAGTTTCTCTTATATTGAAAGGAAAATAAATCTAGCAGTTTGTCAAATATATTTTTCAGGGGTGAGAAAAGATAAGGGTGGCAGTGCAGAAAACATCACCCCCCCCTGGAACTTTTTTTGATATTATGCAAAACGCTTTAATTCATTGAGAAGTATGTACAGGATAAGTCAGATGATAAGAACGTTTACAGACATTGACTAATAAATTGATATCAATTTATTCACATTAAAAAGTAAAGCTACTAAATATAAACACCCCCAAACTTTGAGTTACGGTGTCTGCTCATAACCTAAAAAAAAAAAAAAATCTATCGGGAGACTATACGTTGACGTTCATTATAGTGATTTAAATATTTTACACTAGATAAACTTTGTTTTTAATCATTTAATCGTATTTACTCACACCACTATAAGGGGGGAAAAAGTGATAATTTATTAACTGGCGAACATTTTGCTGGCGTTTACACCAGGTATCCTTGGATCCCCCATAAAATACCTATTACAGAATTCATGATATTAGCAGTCTAGTAACCATGGAAACAGTCAGGTCTTAGTTGGCTGCCCTCTAAGCTCTGATTTAAAGTTCTTGGCAGATGTTGAACTAGAATATCTGAAAGTGACCTTCACTGAATTATTGTTTTTATATATTTTAAAATAAATTTATTGTTGAAGTTCAAATAATGCTTCATTCCTGATGTCTCTAAAAATAGTCCCTGTGACTTTTAGCAGCTTCTGTGTAGTGTACCATTTTCTTCTATTAAAATGAATAATTGCAAACACCAAAACATTTCTGCATATATCTCAGGATAATCATGTTGATTCTTTTTATTATATCAGGTATTAGTAAATTATTATTATGTGACAACTCCAAGAACTCATTGAGGGAGGGAACTCTCCATCTCCACAGAACATCACTATCATCATTGTCTACCCATAACGCCATCTAAAGCTCCCCACTACATGCTATTTTTTTGTCTGTAAATTGCATGTGTTCTCATGGTTGATTTCTCTGTATGTGAGATGAAAAACCTGAGTTTTTGGGAGAAAAAAACCTGTTACTTCGTATGTAGCTAACTTACTTTCAGTTGGAAAAAAAAAAAAAAACATATAAAGATTCCTCTCATCATGACAAGAAATGAACTTAGGCCTTTTCTAATCAAAGGGGTGCAACGTATCGCTGTCCTTCCATTTGCACCACAGAGGCACTTCGATGTGGCTCAAACAATATTGTGAGTTGATATTAGTCATAATGCTATTTTCAAAGTATGCAAAAGGGAGTTTTAACTTCTTTTTTTTTTTAAAAAAAAATCCTTTTTCACATTGCTTCCCAGATCAGACTCCATCAACAATGTTTGGAACACCCTTATAAAGGATTTCTCTTTCTCATGCCAAATGAATATGCAGTAAAATAAAATATCTTTGAAAATAATAAAAACCATATAGCCTCCATTGCCAGTTGGTGTACACTGCACTACATGTTCTTTTTATTTTATTTTATTTTTTTACTGTATCTTGTAATTGGTGCTCTTTATCAGTGTTTTTTTATTTTTAATGTCTCAGTTTTTATTAAATGATGATATCCATAGAAAAATATAGTAATTATTAAAAATTGATTACAGTTAATTTTATTTTCAGAATTGCATGTGATTTAACAATGGAATATTTTAGGCATACCACGAAACAGTTTCATACAGCTTCTAAAAAATCAAAACATAAAGCTACCAGAAAGAAAACTAAAACAGTAAGTTATGAGCAGTTTCATAATCTCTAGAGAATTGTTCATAATTTTATTAAGTTCAATAGGTTATATATAGCATGCAATCTCTGTTAGATGGCTGCATACTGCTGGAAATGTGTGCCTATCATTATGACATGCTGTTTTTAGAATTTTTCTAAAATTATATGAACACTTAATTTTTATGGTATTTTCATATCAAATGATGATTATTTAAGGAGTAGTTAATTTTTTCATGCAGATATATGTCATCTGTTCAAAAAAAAAAAAAAGAAAAGAAAAAAAGTAGACAAGCATAGTGAAAATGGAAATTTATTATTCTTTTAATTTTAACAACAATTTATTATCAGTCTTGAGATAAAGCATCATAAATGAGCTGCTAAGGTAGAACAGCTTACTTAAATATTTATGGATGATAGTGGATAGAACGCTATCATCCATAAGCTCACTATGTCGGCAAAAAGTAAAAACACAAATAACGTACTTCAAAAATTTGCTTGTATGTTGTGTGATGCTGAAGAAAGCCACTATATTATGAACAATAGACAGCAAAATGCAGTGTCACAAATATTTTTTAAATGTACACAGACTATGTGTTCATCTCAACTGAACAATTCATATTATAGAAACAATAGCTCATTTTTATTATTATTATTATTATTATTTATTTATGTTTTTTGTTCTATGGGCACATTTCCATTGAGTCTGAAGACTTATCTCGGGAGACCTAAATTGTCTACACAATCTATCATTGAACATATCTCCTTGAATCCATTAACATATAAAGCACTCATAACTGACTCATGCATCCCATTCCACTCATTCACAACTCTCCAAGCAAAAAATAAGTGCTGAACCATTTCCCCTATATCTATCCTATAAAATCTTTTAAGCAACTTAAATGTTTCTATAATATCCCCCTCTTTTTTCCTTTTTCTCCTCTCAACAAACTTCTGTAATCCACACACCTTCAATCTGTCTTCATAGGGAACATTCCACAGATCACTGATCTGTGGAATGTTCCCTATGAAGACAGATTGGGAACATTCCACAGATCACTGATCATCTTTGTCACTCACCTCTAAATCTCCACCACTTCCTCATTCCTAAGAAATCCAGGAGACTAGACTCGAGCACAGTAATCCAGATGCGGATGTATCAAGTGCTTATAAAGGGGAATAACAACTTCCTATTTGTTAATGTATTCTTCAGTATCAAAGTAATCTTATGGGCTACCTTAGCAACCTTATCAATATGTTCTCTAAAGCTTAGCTCTCTGTCTACCACCACCACCACTCATAAATCTCTAGCTACATCTGTTTCCTTGAGTACAGTACCATCAATGTGATACACAGCTTGTAATCTATTTATCCTAAAATGCATAATTTTATATTACTTCACATTAAAATGATGCCCATTATCTTTTACCCATATTGACAGCCTATTTAAATTGTACTGCAAGCTCTCCACATCATCTTGATTAACTATTACTCTTATTAACTTTTCAGCAAACAACTGAATATTTCCTTTAAGGTTATTTCCTATATCCTTTGTGTACAAATTAAACAGCAATGGTCCCAGCACCGAAAACAGATGCAGCACACACCACTAGTTGCCTGTTCTTGCTTCGATTCTGCCCTCTCCATATATCCCTTTTTATATCTGTCCAACATCCATCCTCTTATATACTTAACCAGTGTCATATCCATTCCATTTGCATAACAGAGTTCCATGTGGTATTCTGTCAAATACTTTTGCAAAATCCAGCAGAATCATTGTGTAGCCATTTCCTTCATCCAGCTCTGCTGTTACTCTATTATAAAAAGACAGTAAATTACTAAGGCATGTCCATCTCTTTATAAAGCCATGCTGCCCCTCATACAGTATCATATTTTATCCACCCATTCTCGAATTCTCTTTTTGACCAATTTTTACCGGTACTTTTACCACCACGCCTGAGATACTGATTAGTCTATAAGCTACTGCACTCTCTTAGAACCTCCCTTATGCAAGGGAATTATTTTACCCTCTTTCCACTCCCTTGGAACTCTATAAGAACTGAGGCTTAAATTTAACAGCCTAGTCAGAGGCATTGCCAGTTTCCTTGCACATTTTCACAAAACCCAAGCTATCCCACCTAATCTCACAGCTGTATGTACATTGAGATTTTGCAATCTCCTAAGAACCTCCAATTCATTCACCTCTGTTCCTGCATTAGTGTCTGTCACATGTTAAAGCAGTAACCTCACTAGGATGAGATACCCTTGCTAAGTTATCACTCAGTAACTCGACCATTTTATGTGCTTGTGTCACCTCGTGATGATCATCACTCATTAAGGTTAACTTTCCATAGTCATTCCTCTTACTTGAAATGAAATAAAAACATAATGAAAGAACGCTTTTGGATTTCCTTTGGTCTGCTTGACTATAATCTTCTCATAATCTGATTTTGCCTTCTTTGCAATGCTGGTCACCTTTCTTGCCTGAATCTTGTATTGTTCATGGGTTTGCTGGTCACCTTTCTCTTTATATTCCCTGTACAACATTTTATTCTTCTGCAGCTCATGCTTAACAATATTAGTCATCCAGCGTCTACCCTATTAACCCTCCTTACCTTAGGTACACAATTTAATACTGCCTTGATCATCATCATCATGCGTATCAAGGATTTAGGCCTAGCATGGCCTGTTCTGGCCTTAGAAGTCATCGTTGAATCGTTTAAGAGGACGTCCTGGTTTTCTTTTTCCTAATGGCTTGCCTTGATGACTCTGAATTATCTCCCATGCACTGCTAACATCCTTACCCTGCAGTGTTTTATGCTATGGACAAAATTAAGCTTCTTCCTAAATTTGTCATAATCACCTGTCTTGTAGTTCCACATATACCCCTTCATGACAGAATATTCCTCATGTACAATCTCCCAAGTCAAGGTCACTTTCAATGTAGTACTTACTTTAATACTACATTGGAGTAAGTGAGATGTAGTTGGATGAGGACAATATTGTGGCAGAAATATAGAAGGAAAAGGAACAGGAAAATTAATAGTATGATAAAAAAGATATTCTATGTGTGGGCCCAGTTATAACAGTGATGAGTTGAGGCAGTGAGTGATGATCATGAATATTTTGCTAGCAAAGCTGTGCAAGGGAAAAAGGAATGTATTTTGTGAAGTTGAGGGATGGATGAAACTATATAACAGACAGGCTGCATTTAAATTGTTTTGCTGTGAGTTCATTCAAAAGACTTCCTGGAATGCAAAGTAGTAGCTGCAGTGAATAGAAGATCTGGAGATAATGTGGAATAGCAGAAAAATATTGTAGAAGAGCTTGTGAATGGAGAATTGAGTAGTGTGATTGAAGTGAGAGAGAAAGAGAGAGCAGAATAGAGGGACAGGTAAATGTGTGGGAAGACATGTACGACAAGTGTTCATGCTGAATTTAGAAGTGAATGCGCATGGATAAGAAATAATTGAAGTGGCTTGTGATATGCGGAGAGAATATAATTATTATTTTTTTTTTAAATGGAGAACCCTACCACAAGAGGTCGGTAAACCTATAGAAAACTAGTGCCGTGGACGAACAATAAGGAACTTGTTCACATTTGACTCGAACAGCTATGAATTGTATTCCTTGGCACACACAGTGGAAGATTGTTCTAGAAGGCAGCAGTGGAAGGAATGAATGAAGAAGAGCACAAATTTGTTGATTGGCTGCTACATAAATTTGATTGGATTTGATAGAGGGGGTGGCGAAATTGATGCAAATTATGATCAACAGTGGCTGTAGAAGTATTTATAGAAGATGCAAGCTGCAGAAACTGGAGACCTGTGTGAAAGTGAATGAAGTGTATTAGTGAAAGGGGGGCAGTCAATCAATTTGACTGCCCTTTTCTTTATAGAATCTAGTATTTTTAGGAGTTCTTAAGGGTACCATCCCTGATGTGAGAGCAGTATTCGATGGTTGGGCAGATTTTTGATTTATATAGGGTTAGGAGCTGTTTGGAGTAATGCCATTGAGCAGAAGTGAAAACCTAATTTTGGATACAGAGGAGGTAATATTTTTGTGCTAAGAGAGAGAGAGAGATTTGAGGATAGCGTTATCCCAAGAAGCTAAATCTTATTTTGAATAAATAAGTGGATATTGTCAAGAGTAAGACTGGAAGAAAAGGATTCTTTTTTTAGAGGGAAATAATGGTAAACTGTCTTTTGCTATCATATGAAGTTGGCAAGATTATCCACATCCCATTGAATGATTTGAAGATTAGAATTTCAGGTAGTAGAGATTAAAATTCTACAGTTTGTGGTGATTTGTACATTGCAAGGTTTGTTAAATGAAAAGGAGTAGTGTGGTGTACTGTCATTAGCCAAACTATGTATTGGATTGATAGTTAGCTGAAGTAGATCATTTATATATAGAAGTTTCATCTTCTACACACTTCATGATTCTTTTCACTAAAAGTGGCACCTGTGCTTTTGTGAAATTTTACAAAGCATGCCAGAGAATGGCTAACTTAGAATACACTGCTTTTGACCTTCTTCAAAGTTTCCTTGCTCTATTTGGTAACATTCATTTGTTGCATTTACTGGTCTCCAAACGTAGCCAAAACACGACTTAGCTACTTAGATGGTGCCTTATGAATATGTCAGTTATTGTTTAATTAGCCTTTGTACTTGTACTGATGATGCCTGTGATATTTAGGCAAAAATTCTACTAATAAAGAATATTTTACATGAGCTAATTCCGTTATTATAATTGTAAGGAACAAGTTCCTGGTCTTGTTGGAGTGATGTCCTCAAAAAAGTATGACCCTATTATAGAATCTGCTGTTGAAGCCACATCAAGCAGTAATTTTCAATGAATGTCATGGAAGTTTCTGGAATGCGTGGAGTGATTTGGAAGTCCAAAATCGACAATTTTGGGTGTTTACAGTCCCATTCAGATAAAAATGTGCCTAATCTCCCCACAGAATTTTTCAAGGCCAATCATTGTCAACTTCCAGTCTGACCAGAAACATCAGTTGTTTATCCTAATCATTGTGTAGCAGCTGCTGTATGTGCTGCTGATCTTGTATGGATAAAATGTAATAATTTTGCCAAGACTTTCCATATCATGGAATAAGGCATATCCAGTTGTCGCTCTACTCCACGGGCACTGCTACCACCAGCAACATTTTCATGTGATCAGTAGAAATTCATGGTGGCAACTCAGTGGCGTAGCTAGAGCTGTTGCTGCCCGGGGCGATCCCTGAGTTAGCCACCCCTCTCAATACACACCAAAAATACTACAAGAAGTCAAAATGACGTATAGGGAAATAAATTAAAACACTGTATTTATTTTTGGGGGTGCTTAAGGGTCAAAGCTGTATAACTGAGAGGAGATCTCCACATAGCCTTTAAAGGAATGCAGAGAACCGACCAGGGCTTCTGACCTAATGTTCAATCCTCACCTTCTCGTGGTGCACCCTGTTGGGTATCTACCTGGATACTGAACGAACGAGGATGGGCTGGCAATTTGGGATATAGCCGACCAAATTGTATTCTTATTGGCTTAAACCAATATACAAAATGATGGTACAACATGACAAAATTTCATTCCGGCTGGGGTGTCGTTGTGTTAAACAAGGCCCCTGTTGTTTTCGCCAGGGAACCAGGGTGAACAGCGAAAAGCCAGCTACTGGAACAAACCTGAAAGCACATCCCCAACTCAACATGACCAGAGTTAAAGATCGGTACTATCAACATAAGAAGCCTGAATGGCAGAGAAATGGAGCTAGTTGAGGAATTAGATAAGTACCAGATCGACCTATTAAGGGTGACTGAAACAAAAAATAACAAAACTGGTGAGATCTTTCTGAGCAATAAATACAATGTTATATTCGGGAAATGACAATCAAGGAAAAGAAGTAGCCATAGTATTCAACACAAAATATGAGGATAATCTTCTTGAATGGCAGGCAGTCTCAAGTAGAGTGATGTGGGCTAATATCAGAATGGGGAATTGGAACAATGAGACTTATTTGTGCATATGGTCCCACAGAAGGTTCTACTAAGGTAGAAGTGGAGGAATTTTTTGATGCTTTAGGAAAAGCAACTGACACAATGAAAAAGGAAAAGTTGGTCCTTGTTGGGGATCTAAATAGCAGAGCAGGAAATGATTGTGAGACATACAAAATATTTTGGGAAAAATATTTTTGTATGTCTCAATGAGCAAAGCTAATAATAATGGTAAATATCTGTTGGATTTCTGCTCAGGACATGGACTGGTTATTACTAAAACTATGTTCCAACATAAAAATGTGCACAAATTCACATGGAGAGAAGAAGCAAGGAATAAGAAAAGTCTCATTGACTATGTTACTGTTAATAGTGCTGTTTTCTCCCTGGTGCAGAGAGTGTACAGAAGATTTGAAATCAGAATTGATCACTGTTTAGTCTTGAGCAGGATAAAATTGAATTTCATATTGAAAAGAAAAACATGTAAGAAAGTTTTAAAGCAAATAAATGTTGAGCAGCTCTCAGATGTGAACTTTAGATTAAAATACACAAAGATTATTGGAGAAAAAATGAAAGGGTTTGATAACAGGAATCAAACCCTGGAGATTCAGTGGCAAGTCCTGAAGAAAACACTGATTAATTCAGCTAGAGAGGCATGTGGTGAGGTAGTCTGCAAAGGACAGAAAAATCAGAACTCCATGGTGGACACAGGAAGTTAAAGAGGCAGTGAAGGAAAAGAAGAAAGCATTTCAAATGTTCCTGGCAAATAAGTCAGCTTGTGCTCTTAGAGAATACAGAAACAAATGTAAGAAAGCGAAAATTGTGTAAAACTAGCTAAACAAAAGTCATGGGAGGACTTTGGCAAGAACATAGAAAATAAATATCAGGAAGGTGGTAAGATAATCTGGAGGTTGTTGAAGAATCTTAGAAATGGAGGAAAGAGTGCTGTAAATGGAGTTAGAGATGTTAAAGGTAACATGAAAATGGGAGAAAAAGATATCCTTGAAGTATGGAGTATTACTTCGAAATATTGCTAAATGAAACAAGCAGTAATAGCACAGTGGTCAAAAACACTCAACAGGCATACAGTGGAATACATATCCATAGTTGAAGTAGAAGAAGCCATCAAAGGCTTGAAGTGGGGAGAGGCAGCAGGAGTAGATGATATTCGACCAGAAATGCTGAAGTATGGTGGTATAAGAGTCTTACAGTGGCTGCACTGCATAGTTCAGAAAACCTGGACAGAGGGACGAATTTCCAATGATTGGAGTAGAGCTCTTATAGTACCCATATATAAAAAGGGAAATAAAACTGAATGTGAGAATTACAGAGGTATTTCCCTACTGAATATTCCTGGCAAGATATATGCAAGTATACTTGAGAAACAGTTGAGAAGAATCGAGGAATAAAAGCTTGGTGAAGAACAAGCTGGATTCAGGCCAAATAGAGGCTGTCAGGATCAGATCTTCACTTTACGACAAATAGTTGAGAAATCATGGGAATATTACAAAGATCACTATTTGAGTTTTGTAGATCTAGAAAAGGCATGTGACAAAATGCCAAGAGAGAGAAGCTATTCAATACGCTACAGTTATATGGTGTCAATGGGATATTATATCAAGCAATTAGAAGAAACACACGTATAAACGACAGTGAAAATTATTTAATTGTAAATATTTCATCCTAAGTATCTTAGGACATCATCAGTACAGTATTTAAACAAAAATTAGGAATAACATACAGTTAGGGCACATGATTACAATAGAATCTCATGAAAACGTGCATAACGTGCTAAAGTAGTACAAAAAAAAAAAAAAAACGTTAATTATTTAACACAGTTTTGTATGATAATTTCCCATACTTTAGGAATAGTAAGAACGTCGTTGCGGTTTAGGTTTGGTCTGTGTAGTAGGGCTTCAGAACTTTCTTTGTATAAACGTTCATGTTTAAATATAGATCTATGTAAAAGTTTAGCCTTTTCCCAATGGATAGTATGGTTTGGATTTTCAATTCCGTGTTGAGAGAGGCCAGATTTCTGCGGTTTAAGAAGACGAATGTGGTCTTGATGTTCTGAGAACTACATAGTTCAGAAAGCCTGGACAGAGGGACGAATTCCCAATGATTGGAGTAGAGCTCTCATAGTACCGATATATAAAAAGAGAAATAAAACTGTATGTGAGAATTACAGAGGTATTTCCCTACTGAGTGTTCCTGGCAAGATCTATTCAAGTATACTTGAGAAACGGTTGAGAAGAATTGTGGAAGAAAAGCTTGGTGAAGAACATGCTGGATTCAGGCCAAATAGAGGCAATCAGGATCAGATCTTCACTTTACGACAAATAGTCGAAAGCATGGGAATATGACAAAGATCTGTATTTAAGTTTTGTCGATTTGGAAAAGGCATATGACAAGGTGCCAAAAGAGAAGCTATTCAATACTCTACAGTTATATGGTGTCAATGGCGCATTATATCAAGCAATACTTAGTCTTTATTTGAGTTGTAAGTCAGCAGTTAGAATTGAAGGAAGTACAGGAAGATGGTTTAATGTTACATCTGGTGTGAGACAAGGATGTACATTATCTCCTCTGTTATTCATTATTTATATGGATCACATTATGAAGGAAAGTGGTATTAAACATGATATTAAAATTGGAGATGTTAATGTCAGCTCTTTGCTTAATGTGGACGATGTTATACTTCTAAATAAATCCGCTACAAGTGTCTGCAAGATTCTCTGACTAAATCGAATAACTATTGTAATAGATATGGTATGAAGGTCAGCAATACAAAGACAATGAAAATAGGTAGAATTGTTGAAAATGTCACCTGTGTAAGGGGAACCTGTGAAACAAGTGAAACATTTCAGCTACTTAGGCACAATTTTTAGTGAAGATGGTAAATTAAATAATGAAATAGACAACAGAATCAACAAAGCTGTATGATAGGAAGTCGATTGAATAAATTCATATGGAATAAGAGAGAAATTAGACGGAACACTAAATTAGCTGTATACAAGACAGTGTTCAAACCAGTTTTAACTTATGGATCTGAGAGCTGGGTCAGAAGTAAAACACTTGACCAAAGACTAGAGACCGCAGATATGAGAGTCCTGAGAAAGATTATTGGTGTGAACAGATGGCATCAATGGCGATATTATATTAAAAACAAGGATATTAGAAAAGAACTTGACATTGTCAGCATCCAGGAATGCGTTAGCAGAGCTAATCTCAGGTGGTATGGTCACTTGAACAGAATGGACGAGGAAAGATTAGCAAAACAAGTGTTCTCTGCTAGTTTGGCAAGAAAACGATCCAGAGGAAGACCAAGATATAGGTGGATTGATACGGTACAAAGTGCCTTAGACGATAGAAATATAAGATCTGATAATGTTGGAGTCTTGACAAGTAACAGACTGATTTGGAGGAAAATTGTGGATAGGAAGTTAGTAATGATGTAAATTTTTCATGTAGTACTATCGTATCCTGTACAACCCTTGAGGGTACATGTCAGGAATTTGTTGATGATAATGATGATGTTTATTTTTGAAGTAAAACTTTAATTTCAACATTCTAAAATGTTGTTTTTCTTGCTTTTCTGTTAGCAAAATCGTCGATGACATTGGCGAAGTCTATTTCATAGTAATGTACGCAATTCTTAATCAAATTTTATTTAGAAAAACTCTTCTCACAACTAGCATCACTCACAGCAATTGTGAGGAAAATTCGCTGTAGTATTACAATATTTGGAACTGAGTTCTCGAGACTGTATTTTAAAATTAACTGCAAAAGTTCAAAAAGGTTCCAAGTGCTGCCTGGGACAGACCACCCCCTCTGCACCTTCCTAGCTACACCACTGTGGCAACTTCTTTAGTTTCCCATGGTGGCATGGTTTCTGTCCTCTGCCAGGTCAAACTTCCAAAGATGCCGTTTCTTTAAACTTCTGATTCATTGATCTAACTGTGTTAGAGGACCTTTTATGCAAGTTCTGCTGTTTCTAAACACACAAAGTGCAGCTGATAGATTGTACTCATTAAGGTAAAATAACTTTAAGTAATGCTCGAAAAAGTAGAAGTGTGAGACACATGTTGAATGCAGCTGTCAATAGGAATATGTTTGTGAAGTCTTCCCATTACTTATAGCTCTTATAATGCCCTCAAAGCAGGTGATTAATTTCGTTTTATGCACATTTTAGTATCATATTCCCTATACCAGTGAATTTTTGAACTAATTTTTTTTTTTTTTTTTTCCCATTGAATCCTTCTTTCCATGTTTTGATTAGTCTCCCTACCAAATTTGGTGACATTCCGGTAGTTAGATTGAGCTAAATAAGTTTCTGAATAGGGGAGGTTTAATTATGGCCATTGTGTGTGTGTGTGTGTGTGTGTTGAAAAAATGAAACAAAGATATGTTATCCTAGTTGGCCGAGATAAATAATGTATCCACTTCCAGCAGAATTTGAATTTCTCTCTGACAGAGACATGGTGAAAGTTTGTGTTAGATGATTTTGATTTCCTAGTGTGCAATCACTACTCTGCATATTTGAGATATGAAGTAGATTTAAAAAGTTCTTTCGTTGTCTAGAGCAGCGCTTCCCAAACTGCGGGCCGCGCCCCCCTTGGGGGCCATAGGTTTTTTTGAGGGGGCTGTGAAATAATGAAAACAAATTTAAAATGTTTTAAGACTAAGTAGATTTTTTTTATTTTAAAAGAAACATTTAACTTTTATTATTTCTTTTTTGTTATTTTTTATATTTTAATGGAAAAATTCACACATTAGTGTTGGTTCACAAACTTTGCTTATTCATATGTTTCATTTCAAAGCAGTGGTTAATTGTATTTACTTTGAATGCTCTCCAGGGAAGCTCCAAATCTTCCACTCCCTTTCATCACGTGTTCGTAATCAGGGACTATTGATATTGACTTTATATACATATCAAAACTCGTTTTATATTATCACTATCATCTGAGCTAGTTTTCTGTTACCAATAAAAGTTTCGCATATACTTCACACATGAAAAAAAGCTTAAACAAGTTCATGTGGGGAGATAGTAACTCGCTTGCAGTGGTAAACAACACACCCTCCCTAACAGCCACTATACAGCAGAGGCAATAAAAACAAGTACTTTTATTATGCCAGTGAATAAGGTATGAGCAGTCAGTATAATATATTTCTCAACAAATAGTGCAATTAGAGACAACTGGGATAAAAACATACTAATTAATGAATCACATGTTCCTTCATACAGAAACTATGCTATATAGACTGAAACAAAACCATATGTTGCATGGGCAAACACAGTATCTAACAAAAAACTATTGTTATTAATTAGATGTGTGTGAGTTCGATTTCCCAAGGCAGCAATAAAATTCAACCGAACGTGTTAAAATTCGCAAAAGTGTTAAAACTAAGTAATATATATATATAATGAATGTTATGGCAGTTTCACATATGGAATTCGGTTGAAGAGAGTTAGCATTTCAACTCAATTGTCTGCTATGCTTTTATCTTTTGGTTGCACGATCTTTTGTTAATACCGCACCAATCATATGCATGTTTTAATAATAATGCCTTTGCTGTCTGTTTCGCATTTGGCTTAATTACCGTAAAGGGAGAAAAGTCACAAAAGAGAAAAATGTTCCTGGTCCGGGGATTCCCTTATTCAGGTAATATTCACTAATTTCATGTTATCAGTCTGTGGTATGCCAGTATCGGTAAGTGGTGATATTATTTGATCTATTCTGTGTTAAAAAATTTAATCCTGAGATGGATAGGTGGTTGATAAAAAAATAAAAAAAAATTCCCACGAATAATCAGAAGAAGCAGAAACAGACTCAAAAAAAAGGACAGTATTTCATATTTTACTAGAACAGCCCGCATCGTCTTCAGAACCAAACGGTCAGAGGCAAAAAATGTAATATATGCATTTGATTTTTGCAATATTCGCTGTGTATGTTTTGTATTGAATATAAATACAATAAATATTATAATAATATATCTCTCTATTATGATATTTTTTCGAGGGGGGGGGTGAAATATTTAAATTTTTGCAGAGAGGACCCTGACATCCAGAAGTTTGGGAAGCACTACTCTAAAGCATCTGTTCTTACATCATGAAAAAGATTCTGTCAGCAAACAAGTGATAAATGTAAATTAAATATATACTCTACAACCATCCATTCTGTATTTGTTTACTTTATTGCAAAAATAAATGCCATCAAACATGATTACATTGATTACATGATTCTTTAAAAGAAGTTGCAGATAAAAAAAGAAAAGATTAATAAATAATCTGTGCTCTAAATCAATGGAAGGATTATCTAACCCTTGGGTAGGATTCACATAAAAATAAAAATAAAAAAAAAAAAAAATATATATATATATATATATACACACACACACACAGTAAAATCCCTTTTTTACACTTTTCAGGGGACTGATGGAAAAAAGTGTAAATAGCAGGAAATGTAAAAAAAAAAACATTAAAGAAAGGCTGAAAGATGACTTACTGCTAGTATGTGAGTCTACATACTAGATTACAAAAGTTAATAACTGAAAATAAATGAATTTACAATTACTTACATTTATCTATTTTAAAAAATCTTTAATTGTTGATTGTTTTTGCTTTTCGTTTTTTTTGACATAGCGCCAGATTACTTTGCTTTGAGTTCAATGCTTGACCTGTTTTTTACTATCGTGTTCAAAGTGGACATGGAGATTCCAAGATCTTTTGCTAAATGCACATGTATTCCGGCATGCCAATCTACACGTCGCAGAATTGCCATCTTTTCTTCTACCAAAATCCGAAATAAATTTTGTGTCTTTTTCTCCATGTTACCAACATGGATAATCTGCCACTGTAACTTGAAAGCAACTTTCACATGCTAAATTACGTAGCAGAAATTCTGCAATATCAATTCGTACTGTGATTGAAAAATCACGGTATCGCTCATCACTACATTACTGCTGCAAGTCATCACCGTGCAAGAAACTACAGCCGAAAGCAATGCCATCTGGGAACAGAAATGCACAGATTTCCGCAGAAATGTATTCAAAAATCAGTATTGCCACCCGAGCAAAAAATACAAATCAAGGGAAGTAACGTCAAGTTGTTAATGGTGGGAAAACAATATATCGTAAGAATAGGCCTTAAGATGGGACCAACAGAAAATGACGTAAATGGCAGGAAAACGTAAATTGCGGGAACGTAAAAACGGAGTTTTACTGTATATATATTGGTGCATTGGTGACAACATTATAATGTCGTAAAGTATTGGCGAAATGAATTGGTAACTCAATTTATAGATTTCTTTCATGTTTAGTAACAGAATTGGTTAAGCATGAAGAATTCATGCTTAACCAATTCATTTCTCTGACTGGTCGCAGTCACACTGAAGATTAGCCAGCAGCAGCAGATAGTTTACTGTCAAGAGATTTATATTAATAAAGATGAATGGTTTATAACATACACCAAATATTGAATGGCTGTTAAGTGAATATTTTGTCAATTACTGTATAGTGTTTAAGTGAAATCTTTATTTAAAATTTTCTGTAATTTGAACTTTATATTATTCAGGTGAAAGATGTCAGAAAGCTTCAGCTGATGGAAGCAAACGAAGAAGATGACAGAGCAATAAAAAGATTAGAAAAAAATTTGAAACTGAATCGAAGAAAGAATAAAAAAATTTCCAAAGGGTTTGTTGATGCAGGACTAGACTGTATCCTTAAATAGTCAGTTTTCTTTAAAAAAAAAAAAAAAAAAAAAAAAAAAAAAAAAATCTTGCTGCCATAGTTTGATGAAACAAAATTTCTTGAACTTTTTATGGTTGGTTAATGATGAAAATAATCATAATTCAAATTTGTATGTACCTTAAGGGATGTACAGAATACTATAATATTTGTGTGAGGTTTACCTCTCTTTCTCCCCATCCCTTTGGGTAGAGCCCTCCTGATGAATGATTAAGTATATATTTTTTATGACTGTAGATCCCTGTGTTCATGGGACTGGTTTGCCTGTTCTGAGGGATGAAAAACCTGAGTTTCTGGGTGGAAAAACCCTCTACCTCCGTATGAGACCAGCCAACTCACCTTGAGTTGAAAGATAAAGTCCAAGCTTAAACCGATTAAAAATTATTTGCAAACAGCAATGACCGAAAAAAGATTGGTTGGTCTAGCAACTATATCAATAGAGGCAGACATAGCTTATAATTTCAATAGAAGAGCTTATAAACAGTTTTATTGTGCAATATCCCCATAGAGCAAACATTTAATTACTATTATTATGTAATCGTTTTGCATTAATGTTTCTCTTGTAATAAAAACAAAATAGCATTCGGAGATTTTCTTATATTTTTGTCTTATAATCCATCAAGGGTGATATTTAGTTGTTTGCTTCAGGGCGTGATCTAATCTGGCAACTACCCTGCTTATAGGACACTACTAAGAGCTTCCATAGCTCAGCAATTATTGATAATGTCCTTTGGTCGGAAAGACCTGTGCTCAAATCCTGTCTACAATGTAAAGAACCATTATCAGAACTTTTCATGTGAAGGTGAATTATCTGATCTCATATGAAGGTGGTAGTATTTTTTTTCTCCCAGAAACTCTGGTTTTTCATCTCCAAAAACAGGCAAACCAGCCATTAGAACATAGTGATTAACTGCTCTATCATAAGCAGTAATCACGTTTTGAAGAAGTCCAGTTATTTGGCCATCACATGGGCTGTTGATCCTAAAAAAAATAAATAAAAAAAGGAGGGCACTACTCCCATCAGTCCACATAGATCTTGGTTGTCTACTGGTCACTTTTTTTTTTCATATTTTTCCTCTCCCATTCTGTTTACAAGATTATATCACTTGAGAACTTCATTTCTGTATACTTACATCAAGTTCCTTTCTGATATCTTT
This sequence comes from Typopeltis vanoorti, assembly GCF_054136105.1. Classification (NCBI taxonomy): domain Eukaryota; kingdom Metazoa; phylum Arthropoda; class Arachnida; order Uropygi; family Thelyphonidae; genus Typopeltis; species Typopeltis vanoorti. Next base: position 83,972,424 of record NC_143554.1, read on the forward strand.
ATTTTTGATATGATTTTGCCATTGATGTTATCTGTTTTGTTCTCATTTTTCAATGAGAAAATCTCAAGAACTCATTTCTTTGGTTTTCAGTCTCTGATCAACCTTTTATTTCTAACCCAACTCTCAGATCCTTAAGTTAAATTTGGATTCAGTAGTACTGTCACACACACACTGCTGACTTTGTGATTCAGCTAATTTCTTATTTCATATAAATTTATTTATTTGGCTTTCTCTGCCACTATACCAACTTACTTATTTTTGTTGTGATCTTTAATCTGCCATCTTTATGAAAAATTTAGGTACAATTTTTAGTATTGTGCCAAAAAAAATTATTCTTTTGGTTTTCTGTTTTCATAGTTTTTGTCTTTGTATTGTTGATTTTCATACCAGACTTCATTATTGCTTTTATTTTAAAGATTCTTGAACACTTATACTGGATTTATTTAGGGTTATAACATTGCCTACATAAAGTAAAGTAAAGTGCTAAGTTCATCATAATCAAATTCCTGCCATGTACCCTCAAGGGGTATACAGGATATGATAGTACTACATGAAAAATTTACATCATTACTAACTTCCTATCTACAATTTTCCTCCAGATCAGTCTGTTACTTGTCAAGACTCCAGTATTATCAGCTCTTATATTTCTGTCGTCTAAGGCACTTTGTACCATATCAATCCACCTATATCTTGGTCTTCCTCTGGGTCATTTTCCTGCCAACCTGGCAGAGAATACTTGTTTTGCTAATCTTTCCTCACCCATTCTTTTTAAATGACCATACCACCTGAGATTAGCTCTGCTAACACATTCCTGAATGCTGACAATGTCAAGTTCTTTCCTGACATCCTCATTTTTAATATGATATTGCCATTGATGCCATCTGTTCACACCTCTAATCTTTCTCAGGATTCTCATATCTGTGGTCTCTAGTCTTTGATCAAGTGTTTTATTTCTGATCTAGCTCTCAGATCCATAAGTTAAAACTGGTTTGAACACTGTCTTGTATACAGCCTAATTTAGTGTTCCGACTAATTTCTCTCTTATTCCATGTGAATTTATTCAATTGACTTCCTACCATACCAGTTTTGTTGATTCTCTTGTCTATTTCTTTACCATCTTCACTAAAAATTGTGCCTAAGTAGCTGAAATGTTTCACTTGTTCCACAGGTTCTCCGTTCACATTTGTATCGTTGAAAATGTTAACTCAGTTGACATTTTCAACGATTCTGCCTATTTTCATTGTCTTTGGCTTTTTATTGCTGACCTTCATACCATATCTATTACAACAGTTATTCAATTTAGTCAAGGAATCTTGCAGACTTATAGCGGATTTATTGATAAGTAGAACATCGTCTGCATAAAGCAAAGGACTGACATTGACATCTCCAATTTTGATATCATGTCTAATACCACTTTCCTTCATAATGTGATCCATATAGATAATGAATAACAGAGAGGGATAATGTACATCCTTTTCTCACACCAGATTTAACATTAAACCATCTTCCTGTACTTCCTTCAATTCTAACTGCTGACTTACAACTCAAATAAAGACTAAATATTGCTTGATATAATACCCCATTGACACAGTATAACTGTAGCGTATTGAACAGCTTCTCTCTTGGCACCTTGTCGTATGCCTTTTCCAGATCTACAAAACTTAAATAGTGTTCTTTGTTATATTCCCATGATTTCTCAACTATTTGTTGTAAAGTGAAGATCTGATCCTGACAGCCTCTATTTGGCCTGAATCCAGCTTGTTCTTCACCAAGCTTTTCTTCCTCGATTCTTCTCAACCGTTTTTCAAGTATACTTGCATATATCTTACCAGGAACACTCAGTAGGGAAATACCTCTGTAATTCTCACATTCAGTTTTATTTCCCTTTTTATATATGGATACTATGAGAGCTCTACACCAATCATTGGAAATTCGTCCCTCTGTCCAGGTTTTCTGAACTATGCAGTGCAGCTACTGTAAGACTTTTATACCACCATACTTCAGCATTTCTGGTCGAATATCATCTACTCCTGCTGCCTTTACACATTTCAAGCCTTTGGCTTTTTCTACTTCAACTATGGATATGTATTCCTGACTGTATGCCTATTGAGTGTTTTTTGCCACTGTGCTTATCACTGCTTGTTTCATTTAGCAATTTCTCGAAGTAATTACTCCATACTTCAAGGATATCTTTTTCTCCAGTTTTCATGTCACCTTTATCATCTCTAACTCCTTTTACAGCACTCTTTCGTCCATTTCTAAGCTTCTTCAACAACCTTCAGAATATCTTACCACCTTCCTGATATTTATTTTCTATGTTCTTGTCAAAGTTCTCCCATGACTTTTGTTTAGCTAGTTTTACACAGTGTTTAGCTTTCTTACATTTGTCTCTGTATTCTCTAAGAGCACAAGCTGACTTATTTGCCAGGAACATTTGAAATGCTTTCTTCTTTTCCTTCACTGCCTCTTTAACTTCCTGTGTCCACCATGGAGTTCTAATTTTTCTATCCTTGCAGACAACCTCACCACATGCCTCTCTGGCTGAATCAGTCAAGGTTTTCTTCAAGGCTTGCCACTGAATCTCCAAGGTTTGGTTCCTGTTCTCAAACTCTTTCATTTTTTCTTCAATAATCTTTGTGTATTTTAGTCTACAGTTCATATCTGAGAGCAGCTCAACTTTTATTCGCTTTAAAACTTACATGTTATTCTTTTCAATATGAAATTCAATTTTATCCAGCTCAAGACTAAATAGTGATCACTTCCGATTTCAAATCTTCACTCTCTGCACCAGGGAGAAAACATCGCTATTAACAATAACATAGTCAATGAGACTTTCTTATTTCTTGCCTCTTCTCTCCATGTGAATTTGTGCACATTTTTATGTTGGAATATGGTGTTACTAATAACCAGTCCATGTCCTGAGCAGAAATCCAACAGGTATTTGCCATTATTATTAGCTTTGCTCTTTTCTCCAAATTTTCCAAATATATTTTGGTATGTCTGACAATCATTTCCTACTCTGCTATTCAGATCCCCAACAAGGACTAACTTTTCCTTTTTTATTGTGTCAGCTGCTTTCTCTAAATCCTCAAAAAAAAATTCCTCCACTTCTACCTTAGTGGAACCTTTTGTGGGACGATTCCCTAATTTTCCCTAATATTCCCTAATTTTGATATGAGGTTTAATGGTATCTTTCTTTTCACCTCTGAATCAAAAAATTAGAATAATTAAAGAAAATGTGTTGAATGATTTGCAATTCTAACTTATTGCATAGAAAATAATTAATATGAATTAGCATAATCTAAATCTACATACTTTGTAGATTATATAATCATGTAAACATAAAAATGTAATACAAATTATAAGAAAATTGTTATTCGTAAACATTCACAAATTTAGAATGTTTAAATTGGTTCAAAATATTTGAATAATGTGAAAATAAATACACAAAAATTACATTCAAATGGAAACAACATGATAATTAGTACTTTGTTGCATCCCCCCCCCCCTTAGCTTTTATGACTGTTCGTAAAAGGTTGGGCATATTATTCATTAGCAGTTCAGTCTTTTTTTTTTTTTATCAAAATATGTCTTATCATATGGTATGCAGAATAGAAACAAGTTCTTGAAGATATTTCTTCATAATTCCCCACAAATTCTTAATGGAGTTTAAATCTAGTGAGTTTGCTGGCCAAGGAATTACATTGATTTGCTTTTCTTTGTGCCATCTAGTAGTGGTCTTGGAAGTGTGACAAGAAGCTGAATCTTGCTGAAAAAGGAAATCACCATCACATAAATCTTCCGATGCCAGTGACGTTAAGTGCTCAAGAATTTCTTAGTGCACTTTGGAATTGACTCTTCGTACACAATACACAGCCTACTCAAACCCTTTGCAGTCATACAGCCCATACCATGACAGAGGTTGCAAATTCACCAAACTTTTCATGCATTCTTTATCAAAAGCCTCTTGCTTAAGATGCCAAACATATATCGCTTGATGACTTGGAACACACAAAACATACTTTCACCGCTAAAAAGTACCTTTTTCCAGTCCTCTTGACCTCACGACAGTCTTTGCTTACACCATCACACTCTAGCTGCCTTTTGCTTTGAAGTCATGAGCACTTCCTCTTAGGCACACATGATTTAAAATCCAAGCAAAAGTGAAGTCATTCCAACGTTGTAGATTTAAACACATTCACATCTATAGCCTTTTTCAGATTATCTTGGAAGTAGTGGAATAAGCTACATTTCTGGCTTTTCTTACCATTCGCACTATAGGCTTACGCTGCATAAAAAAGTTCCTTAAATTGTTTATGTTATCACATCGTGTGGTACTTTGTATATAATTATTTTACTGCTTCCTTACTTGCCGATGCTAGCATTATGTTTCATACCATTAAATTGTTACAGGGAACTTATTTTTGAAAAATGCAATTATCTATCATATGGTCTCTGCTGACTGCCAGCTTTACCCTAAACATGGTGGAGATGATTGGTGGTGTTCCCTGTAACAATTTAATGATATGAATACCCTAAACAACTATGAAACAGTATTGGGGATTTCCAATCCCATACATTACTGGCTTCTTTGAACCAATCCCAAGAATCCTAAAAAAACCAAATGCAATTTAATGGCTACATTCATTGGTTTCATCAAGCTCTCCTGTTAGTTCCCATCTTATATGATAAACAATCTCTTCTTTCTCTTTCTGGCATCTACTTAGTTCCTTGTGACTGTTGCCTTTCCTACTTCAGACAAACTGGACATTCTGCATGGAAAGGATTATAGGAATACCAATCTTACATCATTAATAAGAAATCTTGAGAGATCTGGTCTGAAACATGCTTATTCCATCAGTGCTGCTACAAGTTCAAATGTTTGTTTGAAAAGAGTGCTGAAACGTTTTTCTCCATCATTCAAACCTGAATGAGAATGACTACCTTTCCTTACTAAAGATATGGTAAAGAACAAATGAGACATTATTAATAATTTTTTTTAAATAAATTGTTCTCTTTCTGACTTGTACTCAATTACCATATACGACTGATATTTACTGATATATATATATATATCACTGTAATTTTCAGGTTGAAGTATCCAGCTGTTAAATTTGAATACTTTATTCATCCTTATCCTTGTGTTTATGTGTTGTTTCATCCTGATTTTTAGATATTCCATAATGAAGGAATATCTAGAGGATGTTCTGCTAGCTTTGACTTGTCTTGAACATGATTGTAGATTTAATTTTTTCGATTTTTCATGGTGGTGGTGATGCAGATCTACCTGTCTCTCCAAAGTAAACTAAGCTGTACACAAATGGAAGTTTATACACTCCAGGATGTGCAAGAGGATGAAACGAATCCTTAGGAGAATGGATGAAGATACTTTTTTTTATTATTCTTTTATTTTTTTTATATAAGCCCCACACATGATAGGTTTCAAGATCTGTGACATGACAGTACCATGTTATTGGGGGAAGACTGTTCCGAAGAGAAGAGGTGTAGGAAGTTGGGTCGATGAGTTTGGACTCAAATTGTAAATGTATATTGACTGACTGTTGCTCATGTTTGTATATGAATACAGGAAAGTGGAGGGATTGTAGCTGGCAGTTCAGAGGAGCAGTGCTCATCAAAATACCTGTAAATGAGACATAATGCAGCACAGAACATCTATGGGAAAGTGGAGGAAGACAATCGAGGAGGGGGGAGGGCTTTAAGTGAATTGCTCACTTCTGTGTATGATTGAGCATTTTGGGGGAAGTTTTAGGTACACCAACCCAAATGTGGAAACAGTTTTTCTAAGGTTTGTTGGATTTGAGCTTTATAGAGTGTCAGGAGTTGAGTAGAAGAGAACTCTTTGGAATGCAGAATACCAGGTGTTTTGGAGGTTGAAGAATCTGTGGGCTTGAAGTGTTCATGCTAGGATAGATTGGATGTGAGCATTAACCCAAGGAGAAAGAGCTGGTCTGGTTGGCAAGAGGAATGTTGTTTAAAGTGAGGGATATACAAGACTACGTTTTGGTGGCATTAAAATTCACCAGGTTAATATCACTCCCACTTGAGAATGTTTAGGATATTGGTTAAAGAATATCTTGAAGTGTGAGTTGCTGAACACTACAAGGTTTTAAAAATGAAAGAGTGGAGTGTTATGTCATCAGCAAAGCTATGAATAGGACTGGATGTCAGGGAGGGAAGAACATAGGTGACAGTACTTGAGCTCTGATGCATACTAGCATTAATTGAGAAATCAATGAAACTATCCACAATAACTCATAGTGAATGACCAGAGAGAAAGTTGGCAATCTATTTGCAAAAGGGGACAGGGAATACCTTAAGATGGTAGCTTAGTAAGAAGACCATGATTGCAGATTCAATCATGCCTTGGAAATGAAGAGTGACCATTTGAATTTCTGCAAATTTTTCCATGGCTTGCAGCCAAATCTAAAGGTGGGTGAGGTTAGCAAGGAGGTCTGCTGTGGAACAAGAATTGCAGAATCCAGTTTGATGATTATTAAGTAACATTTGCTCCACTGCTTGGAGACATGGTCTCCAAGCAGTGGAGCAACACTATTGATGACCTTTTCCATAAGTATTGAGGTCAGAGCAGGGTGATAGTTTGATGACTGACTTTTATCTCCCTTTTTGGGAATAGGATGGATAAAATCTTGCTTCCAGGCTCTGGGATGAGTATGACAGCTTGAAGAGAATGCAGGATGGGTGCAAAATTCTGTAGTACAACTGGAGGAATACCATCAAGGCCAGGAGATTTTTAGTATCAAGGCTGCTGAAAAGTTTTGATGTCCTTCTGGTGAAATATCAGAGGGGACATACTGAGGATAGTTTGGGAATGATGGGAGGAATTCTGCTTTAGTTATCTATGTGAGAGTTGGAGGTAAAAACTGATGCCAAGAGGTCTGCCTTTTCTTTGGGAGATGTTGACTATACCATCAGGATGTGAAAGAGGTTGAAACATGGAAGGACAGAAGTTGCATCCCTTAGCCTTGGGAAATGACCAGAAGGCACGACTGCCATTAGTACAGGAGACAAGCTTATTCCATTTGACCCTTTCAAAGTCTGCTTTGGATTAATGATTTCTTTTTTTGCGAATTGGGATGTCCTGAAGGGCATCCCAGTTGTAGTACCACAGGATACAAGGCTGTGAAAGAGGAGTTCTAACAACGATATATTTGGAGTGGGAGCTAGTTAAGAAAAGGTCCAAGGTGTAGGAGAATGAAGAGGATTATCTCAAATTTTGGTGGGTTTGTGGACAGTTTGTGTTAAATCATTACTGATATCAAACAGTTTGGCTTCTTTACCAGCTTGGTCTGTATAATTGGAGAAGGGAAGCCAGTTAGAATTGGGGACATTGAAATCGCTAAGGAAGATTATCTCACTGTTATTATTATTATTACGTGACACCTCCAAGAAGTCCAAAGACTCGTTGAGAGGGCACCTACTCTACAACTCTCTGTCTCCACCATCTACTGCTGACCAACACCACCACTAGTATTTTTTGTCTGTAATTTGCGTATGTCCTAAAGTGTGATCAACTTTCAGAGATAGGTAGACAGAGAGTCATCGGAGTTTGGAGAATGGTAGAGGGAACAAATTAAGGGGATAAAGTTGAGGTAGGGAGATCTTGAGCCAGAGTTGATCATATAACGGTGATACCAGGTCCGATAACTTTTGGCATGGAATATTAGACCTGACAAAAGCACAGGTTCCACTCTTGTGAAAGTCATCGTGGAAGATGTAATTGAATAAAGTTGTGGTGAGAAGTTGTAGATAATGCCAGTTGTGGTTCAGTGATAAATAGTATGTCAGGTTTAGATGACTGTATGTGGTGGTGCACATCATTGATATTGGAATTAAGACTTATGATGATGATGGTGAAGTCAATATAGATTTTTTCATTGTGAGAAATTTTGAGTTTTGGTTTTTTTTATGTATTTTTTTCTCCAGTTTTTTTGAAGTGATTTTGGTGTTTTTTGAGGTAGTTTTTTTTTATATGCAGTAACTCTGGGATTTTTTATGTTATTGATTATTGTCATGAGCAAGAACAAAATGGGAAAATTAAAAAGTATGGAATATGCAGTCGGGTGAAGGACTCAGGGGTTCTGTCCCTCACAGGGAGTAACCAGACTTTAGTCCAAGTGTGGCCTCAGACAGTGCCCTGCAAGCTGCTTACCAGATTCCCTCCAGGCACATCATGCAAAGTAAGCAGCAGCAGCATTATTATTTGCCAATTTATCGAGAAGTCTTCTGAAGCATTACCATCAGGTTCGGTCCCATGTACTACCTGATGGCCAGCCTGTGGAAATTGTTTTACAGTTGTACCCTTGAATGGAAAAGGTACTGGTTTGATTAAAAGATCTGAAAGAGGGGAGCAAGAGTGGGGAGGCCTTCATCCACACTGCATACAGGAGGAAAAAATGGGGAATGACAAAAACTGTAAACCCTACACCAGTGGTGTTCAACCTTTTTTACTATGCAAGCTATTTTTCTATACTAAGTTATTTGGCGATCTACTCTCTTATATAGATCACTTTTCCCCAACCTGATATCTGATTACGCACACCTATGCAGTTAAATATGCTCACTCACTTCGGAGGACCCACTCTCCCAGTCCTAAAAACTTTAAAGAAACTAAAAACTTTATTTGTGTATTTAAAAATTTATTTATCACTTTTAATTATTTTAATACAACAAATGAAACAAATATATTGGAATAAAATATTTATTTCTCTATTTTGGAAAACCAAAGTTAGTAAAAACAACAGATTGATTACAAACTCACAAGTTACAGGAAATGCTGGTTGATTAAAAAAAAAAAAAAAAGTTAATGTGAAATTTGGCATTATTTGAACCTCACAATATTTTCATAGGTTGATGTGAAGAAGTGGCCAATCACAGACAATCATCCAAATGATCATTTGCAATTTGGTTTCTTAATTTATTTTTTATGACGTTCATATTTGAAAAAGCGGATTCTGACAAGTATGTTGATCCGAAACACGACAGAATTTTCCGCTCAGTATTAGCTAATATTGGAAATTTTTCATGTGTATACTTCCAAATGACTTCATTGTTTATTGATTTTAAATGTAAACTATTCTGAATGTTTATTATCTCAAGTTCTACTTCAGCTTGTTTTTTTCAAACAGCCCACTAATTTTATTTAAAATTTCTGTGATGTTCAAGTTTTCTTGAAATGGATTATTGATAAAAGATACAATCATTTCAGTTTTATTAAAATATTTAAATCTTCAATTTATTTCTTCCTCAACTAATTCTATTTCACGAATAAATTCTTTTAAATTACAGCAAAGCATTTCTTGATTTTGTTCAAAAAATTTTAATAAATATGGGAGATGTCTAAATTTGCGGTCATTTATATTTTTCTTTAATAAAAGTAAGTATTGTTGGAAACTTTTTTTGAACTTAACATGTCAATTAGAGTTACAAGGTAGAGATAAAAATTTAACTGACATGTTAAGTTCAATAAAAAAGTTTCCAACAATACTTACTTTTATTAAAGAAAAATATAAATGACCGCGAATTTAGACATCTCCCATATTTATTAAAATTTTTTGAACAAAATCAAGAAATGCTTCGCTGTGATTTAAAAGAATTTAAATTGTATAATTTTGTACAGAAATCTACTAAAAATGATAAGTGTAACAACCATCTTTTATCACTCAATTGTGGATAAATACCTCCTTTTTCATCAAGAAAATTTTTTATATCATTAATTAATACAAGAAATCTTTCTAAAAATTGACTTCTGCTGACCCAGCGAACATTATTGTACAACAGAAGTTCCCTATCATCATCATCATCTGCCTGTAATTTAAATAACTGCCATTGCAGGGCTTTTCCTCAAACAGAATTTACAATTTTAAATGTAATATCCAAAACATCTTTTGTGTTTAAACTTTTACTACACAGTAGTACTTGTTGGTGGATAATACAGTGATATGTTAAAATATCTGGATATTTGTCATCGTTTTTACATAATGAAATGAAGCCTGATTTATTACCTATCATTGCAGTAGAACCATCAGTAGTAATAGACACAAGTTTAAAAAGCGGAAGTTTGTGTTGTTTCACAAATTCATCAAATGCCGAAAAAATGTCATCTCCCCTAGTCCTTCCCAATAATGGTATAATTTTCAAAAGTTCTTTACTTGAATAATCTTGAAATACCATGCGAATAAATACCATTAACTGAGCAATATCAGTGAAGTCATTTGATTCATCAAATTGTAATGAAAATGCAACACACTGGTGAATGTCTGACATTAACTGAGTATTCAGATTGGTACTTAAAATTTCAACTCTTCTCATAACTGTTATTCTAGAAAGTTGTAAATCTTTAATATTCAAAATGAATTCATTTTTATTTTTAAAATCAGAAAATAAAGATTCTGCTGCTGCAAGAAACGATTATTTTATTAACTCTCCGTCAGTAAAAGGCTTTTTTGCTTTTGCTAATAAATGACACACTTTCAAAGATACAATAGTGGCTGATATTGGTTTATTTATTACTTTCGAAAGCATATTTTGTTCTCCAGAAAGTCCTGCCTTTAAATTTATAATTTTTGATTCATGTATTTCGGAATTTGTGGGAAAATCTTCATCATATTTTGCATGGCAATCAAATATTATCTTTTTTTGGAATTGCTACAGATGAATTACAAATCAGACAACAACACTTTCCATTTACCATTGTAAAGAAATAATCCATTTCCCATTCCTTGTGAAAATTATATGTCTTCGATTTCTTTGATATACTCATGATTATACTCAAATTAAAAAAAAAACTTAAATATTTTATTAAAATAAAACATGTTTATAACTTATCAATTAGAAACAAAATAATGGTAAATCCAACAACAAATTTAGAGCAACTGAAATTCTAACAGTAGGAAGTGTGTGATGTAGTTACGCATAAACACGATTATAAACGAAATGCATATGATGTGCTTTGCTTATAATCGTATTCACTCGGCTCGCTGTTTGACTTCCACTGATCCAAATTAATTCATTTACCTGGACTTATAAGAAAATTACTGATTTGACAATTTTAACGAAAAATAAATAAACAATAGCAATACACTTAAAGAGAATTAAAAAATAATACAAAATAATGATAAATAAAATATTATGTTTTCAGTTTTAATTAAATTTGTAAGTAAGGAGGAATAAACAAGAGATCGACCAAAAATCCCTCTGCGATCGACCTGTCGATCACGATCGACGGATTGACCACCACTGCCCTACACTATAGATGAAACGTGGCAGATGCCTGCAATTCATGCCTACAACAAAGTGGGACGTGGTGTTTTACTGGGCCATGAATAACATCTACTACCTAGAGGTCTGGGTGGAATTTTTTCCGACTAGGGAAGGTATGCATTTAAGGCAGCCGTACTCACCCTGCCAGAGCCCTGTTTGTGGATAAAGGTCATACTATAGGAAGGTGGGGGATGACTTTGCTGGAAGAGGCTATATATATATTGTGCAATCACCTGCCCTTTATGGCCCTAACCAGCTGACTGAGGGGGTTTAAAAGTGACATGGAGATTATATTCGTGGAGAACTTGTCTTTTCCAATATGCTCTGAATATAAAGATTGGAATATTTTTGCTGATCGTGTGTGTTGATTTCAGGAAGGTTGGGGGTGGGGATTGTAGTATTTTATCTATTTGTAACTGAATAATGTTGTAACTGAGGTTATAATGGCAATTCTCAAATATCCATGCCTGCTGGGATTAAAATCCCCAGCCTGTTAGTTGGAGAGTCTCATGCTATCTATCTGGTTGGCCAGTCAGGTTGACTATTTTAATAGCCCCTCTATATTGTAATAATGTACTAGCCCCTTGTAACCAATGAGACATCATGTCCCAGATGGTGATGCCATTATAGACATTGTAATATTAGATGACTTTTATTAGTACATAATTATTTCACCTTGATAAAAGTTTCTTGTGACTTGTCGTGAAGCTGTATTATCTTTCAATGGTAAAATTCCAATTCATTTTTATTTGTTAAACTTTTCTCATAATTTGATATCATCTTTAAATCTACAATGATGATTTGTCTTTGTATATGCAATAATGTAGGCTGAAGTCTTATTATTTTTGTACATGGGAGGAAAAAAGTAATAGTAATGTAAAGTTCTTAACAGTTGTAAATTTTAACAATTATAATTTGAAATTATATATAGTCCATACTTAAAGATAATAATTTTTGGATTTTTTTATTAATTCATATATGTGTGTATATTTTTTTTTTTGGGGGGGGAGATACATAAATCTTAATGTAAACTGTAAAATCACTTAATGTTTAAAACAGATATCTTAGAAGTTCTTGAAAGTACCGATGCTAAGGAAAGGGAAATGGCTGTAGAGGAACAAGATGAAGAAGGTAATGAAGAAACTCATATTGATGAAGATTATTCAGATAAAGTGGATAATCAGGACTGTTCAGAGAAGCCTGAAATTTGGGAGGATATCTATGGTAGGCTTCGGGACAAGGAAGGAAATGTAATTAAAGTTGATTTGTCTGGTGATTCAGGAGGAAAATATTTGCCTCCTGCTAAAAAGCATATTTTAGATACGGTAGATGTTAATAAGAATGAAGAGTTAGCAACAGTAAGAAGACATTTAAAAGGTCTTCTTAATAGGTATGACTTTTTTTTCCCTACTATTATATGTTTGTTTTTAGTTCACTTCTTTTATAACAGGAATTAATTTTTTTAATTTATAATTTTGACTCTCATGCAGAGGTTGTGTAAGGGTCAAAACTAGATAGCTAAGAGAAGACCTTCACATAGTCTTTTCAAGAATGCAAAGAACTGACTGTTGCTCCTTACCTAATGTCCAGTATTCATCTTCTCATAGTGCACCATGTTAGTAAGTATGTACCTGGATACTGAACAAGTATGAAACTGAAGAAGTATTTGATAAATTGGGATTTAACTGACCAAACTATATTATTATTAGGGGTGCTTAAGGGTCAAAGCTGTATAACTGAGAGGAGACCTCCACATAGCCTTTAAAGGAATGCGGAGAACTGACCAGGGCTTCTGACCTAATGTCCAATCCTCACCTTCTCGTGGTGCACCCTGTTGGGTATCTACTTTGATACTGAACGAACGAGGATGGGCTGGCAATTTGGGATTTAGCCGACCAAATTGTATTCTTATTGGTTAAACCAAAATAAAAAATGATGGTACAACATGACAAAATTTCATGCCGGCTGGGGCGTCGCCCGGTTAAACAAGGCCCCCGTTGTTTTCGCCAGGGAACCAGGGCGAACAGCGAAAAGTCAGCTACTGGAACAAATCTGAAAACAAACCCCAACTCTACATCACCAGAGTCAAAGATCGGTACTATCAACGTAAGAAGCCTGAATGGCAAAGAAATGGAGCTAGCTGAGGAATTAGATAAGTACCAGTCGACATAATAGGGGTGACTGAAACAAAAAAGACCAAAACTGGTGAGATCTTTCTAAGCAATAAATACAAAATGTTATATTCAGGCAATGACAATCAAGGAAAAGAAGGAGTAGCCATAGTATTCAACACAAAATACGAGGCTAATCTTCTTGAATGGCAGTCAGTCTCAAGTAGAGTAATGTGGGCAAATATGAGAATGGGGAACTGGACAATGAGACTTATTTGTGCCTATGGTCCCACAGAAGGTTCTACTAAGGTAGAAGTGGAGGAATTTTTTGACGCTCTAGAAAAAGCAACTGACACAATGAAAAAGGAAAAGTTGGTCCTTGTAGGGGATCTAAATAGCAGAGTAGGAAATGATTGTGAGACATACAAAAATATTTTGGGAAAATTTGGAGAAAAGAGCAAAGCTAATAATAATGGCAAATATCTGTTGGATTTCTGCTCAGGACATGGACTGGTTATTACTAACACCATGTTCCAACATAAAAATGTGCACAAATTCACATGGAGAGAAGAGGCTAGGAATAAGAAAAGTCTCATTGACTATGTTATTGTTGATAGTGATGTTTTCTCCCTGGTGCAGGACACCAGAGTGTACAGAGGATTTGAAATTGGAAGTGATCACTATTTAGTCTTGAGCAGGATAAAATTGAATTTCATATTGAAAAGAATAACATGTAAGAAAGTTTTAAAGCGAATAAAAGTTGAGCAGCTCTCAGATGTAAACTGTAGACTAAAATACAGAAATATTATTGAAAAGAAAATGAAAGAGTTTGAGAACAGGAATCAAACCTTGGAGATTCAGTGGCAAACTCTGAAGGAAACATTGATTGATTCTGCCAGAGAGGCATGTGGTGAGGTTGTGTGCAAAGATAAAAAAATCAGAACTCCCTGGTGGACACAGGAAGTTAAAGAGGCAGTGAAGGAAAAGAAGACAGCATATCAAAAGTTCCTGGCAAATAAGTCAGCTTTTACTCTTACAGAATACAGAGACAAATGTAAGAAAGCTAAACAGTGTGTAAAACTAGCTAAACAAAAGTCATGGGAGGACTTTGGCAAGAATATAGAAAATAAATATCAAGAAGGTGGCAAAATATTCTGGAGGTTGTTGAAGAAGCTTAGGAATGGAGGAAAGAGTGCTGTAAAAGGAATTAGAGATGATAAAGGTGAAATGAAAACAGGAGAAAAAGATATCCTTGAAGTATGGAGTAATTACTTTGAAAAACTGCTAAATGAAACAAGCAGTGATGACAGCACAGTGATAAAAAACACTGACCAGACATGCAGTCAGGAATACATATCCATACTTGAAGTAGAAAAAGCCATCAAAGGCTTGAAATGTGGAAAGGCAGCAGGAGTAGATGATATTCGACCAGAAATGCTGAAGTATGGTGGTATAAGAGTCTTACAGTGGCTGCACTGCATAGTTCAGAAAGCCTGGACAGAGGGACGAATTCCCGATGATTGGAGTAGAGCTCTCATAGTACCCATATATAAAAAGGGAAATAAAACTGAATGTGAGAATTACAGAGGTATTTCCCTACTGAGTGTTCCTGGCAAGATCTATGCAAGTATACTTGAGAAACGGTTGAGAAGAATTGTGGAAGAAAAGCTTGGTGAAGAACAAGCTGGATTCAGGCCAAATAGAGGCTGTCAGGATCAGATCTTCACTTTACGACAAATAGTCGAGAAAGCATGGGAATATAACAATGATCTGTATTTAAGTTTTGTCGATTTGGAAAAGGCATATGACAAGGTGCCAAGAGAGAAGCTATTCAATACGCTGCAGTTATATGGTGTCAATGGGGCATTATATCAAGTAATACTTAGTCTTTATTTGAGTTGTGAGTCAGCAGTTAGAATTGAAGGAAGTACAGGAAGATGGTTTAATGTTAAATCTGGTGTGAGACAAGGATGTACATTATCCCCTCTGTTATTCATTATCTATATGGATCACATTATGAAGGAATGTGGTATTAAACCTGATATCAAAATTGGAGATGTTAATGTCAGCTCTTTGCTTTATGCGGATGATGTTATACTTGTAAATAAATCCGCTACAAGTCTGCAAGATTCTCTGACTAAATTGAATAGCTGTTGTAATAGATATGGTATGAAGGTCAGCAATAAAAAGACAAAGACAATGAAAATAGGCAGAATCATTGAAAATGTCAACTGTGTTGTGAATGGAGAACCTGTGGAACAAGTAAAACATTTCAGCTACTTAGGCACAATTTTTACTGAAGATGGTAAACTAAATATAGAAATAGACAACAGAATCAGCAAAGCTGGTATCGTGGGAAGTCAATTGAATAAATTCATATGGAATAAGAAAGAAATTAGTCGGAACACTAAATTAGCTGTATACAAGACTGTGTTCAAACCAATTTTAACTTATAGATCTGAGAGCTGGGTCAGAAGTAAAATACTTGACCAAAGACTAGAAACCGCAGATATGAGAGTCCTGAGAAAGATTAGAGGCGTGAACAGATGGCATCAATGGCAATATCATATTAAAAATGAGGATATTAGGAAAGAACTTGACATTGTCAGCATCCAGGAATGCGTTAGCAGAGCTAATCTCAGATGGTATGGTCACTTAAATAGAATGGGAGAGGAAAGATTAGCAAAACAAGTGTTCTCTGCCAGGTTGGCAGGAAAACGACCCAGAGGAAGACCAAGATATAGGTGGATTGATACGGTACAAAGTGCCTTAGACAATAGAAATATAAGATCTGATAATGTTGGAGTCTTGACAAGTAACAGACTGATTTGGAGGAAAATTGTAGATAGGAAGTTAGTAATGATGTAATTTTTTCATGTAGTACTATCATATCCTGTACACCCCTTGAGGGTACATGGCAGGAATTTGATGATGATGATGATGAACTATATTATTAATGGGTTATGCCAAAATATAAAAAAAAATGATTGTACAACATGATTATCATGCCAAGTGGGATCACCTGGTTAAATAAGGTCTTGCTGTTTTTGTCAGGAAACCAGAACAAACAGTGAAAAGTCCATTACTGAAACAGACTCCACACACACTCAAAATTCCCTTTAACAGAATTCAAGATTGGCATCATCACTATAAGAGGCATCAATGGAAAAAAAGCAGAACTTGCAGAAGAACTAGAGAAGTACCAGGTCAACATAATTGGTATTATCAAAATAAAGAAAATAAAAACAAGTTAGATTCTTTTAGATAACCATTACAAGATGCTATCTATATCCAGGCAATAATGATCTGGGAAAGGAAGTAGCTATAGTATACAGCCCTAAACACAAGGATATGTTTCTTGTGGAAGACAATATCGAGTGAAGTTATGTGGACAAACATCAAAATGGGGAATTTGAGAACTAGACTTATTGGTGCTTGTGGTTTTACTAAGGAAGAAGTGGAGAAATTTATCATTAGAAAAGGCAGCTGACACAAAGAAAAAAGAGATGTTGGTGATATCTTTACACTAGTTAAGGTTGTGCAAGTACACAGGGAATTTAAACTAGGAAGTGGTCACCCTTAGGTTTGCAGTACATTAAAATCGAATATCAAAGTGCCAAAAAGTTTCATTCTGCTTTCAGAAGTGAACTCTAGACTTGAATATATCAATATTATTCAATAAAAACGAGAATCAAACTGAAAATTCTGGAGAAAGCATTGAATGATTCAGCCAAGGAAGCATGTGGTGAAGTTGTCTGCAAGGATTAAAGAGATCAAACCATGGTGGATTTAAGAAGTTAAAGAGGCAGTCATGAAATAGAAAAAAGGCATAGTGCCTTTTCTAGGAGGAATCTCCTGCTAAGCGGATCACCCCTTCTGTATATCAAGAATTCTTGATATACAGAAGGTAGGTTTTGGATGCACTGCCCTAGATATGAGAACAATATTCCAAGATTTGTTGGATTTTATACTTATAAAATGTTAGTTGTTGAGAGGAAGAGAAGCAGTCTTTTGAACAGAAATGAGCACCAAGCTGTTTAGAAGCTGAGGAGGCTATGTGTATAATATGTTTGTGCCAGGATAAATTGATTGTGATAGTCAGTCCAAGAAGAGAAAGCTGATCCTGAATGGATATTGAATCAAAAATGAGAGTGAAGTAGGATCTTTCTTGTGGATAATAAGACAGGCCAAGTTTATATAGCATTAAAAATCACTAATTGACCTCACCCCATTTGAGAATGGTGAGATCAGTATTTAAGTCATTATTATTATGGAAGATGTCGAAGCTTCAATCATTTGAGTACTATAGGATTTCTCAAATGAGGAAGAGAAATGAAGAGTAATGTCATTGGCAAAACTCTGTATATGATTTGAAGTTAGAGAGAGAAAAGGTTGTTGGTAAAATTGTAAAGGAGGAAGAGCATGGGAGTGTGTACAGAACCCTGGAGCATTCTAGCATTGAGAAAAAAATCTGATGAGAGTAAACCATCCTCCTGACACAATGAATGTTCAGTGAGGCAGCATGTGATCCAATCTCAAAGTGCAAGAGGGAGACTATAAGATGATTGATACAGACTGAAATATCTGTAGTTTAATTAGTCTCAATTTTGAATATGTGTCACTGTATTATAACATAAGATGGTAGTTTGTTCAGGGAACCACAATGCTAGGCACAGTCAAATGCCTTTTAAATATCAAGAGCAACCACATGTGTTGCTCCTAATCTTTTTCATGGCTTCTGTCTAAAGGTAGATAAGGTTTTTCAAGGAGGTCTGCTATAAAACCAGAATGGCAGAATCCATATTGGTGATTGCTAATTAATTGCCGAGTCTTCAGATAGTGAAGATCTAGGTGTTAATGACTTCCATCACTTTTGAGAGTACTGAAGTGAGAGCAATGGATGATAGGTTGATGGCTGACTTTTATCTTCCTTTTTACAGAGACAAAAATCAGCTATCAAACTATCTGGCTGACAGAGGCTTGCTTCCATACTGTTAGGTAGATGAGAGATGAATATGGCAGCTTATATTGGAGATACAGGAGGGTGTGTCTCCACATCACACATTTTGGTCAGAACTTGAGGAATGCTGTCTGTGTCAGCAGCTTTATTAGTATTGAGATGAATTAGGATTATTTTGATGTCCTTCTGGCAAAGGTTCTGAGGAGCCATGCAGTTGGTGGTAGTGAGCTGATTTGCTTTGGTTGTTTAAACAATAGTTAGAAGAAAACACCAATTCCAAGAGGTCTGTCTTTTCATGGGTGAGGTTATCATGCTACCATCAGGATGCAAGATAGGTAGAAACAAAGAATGCAGAAGTTACACTTAACAGACTTAGAGAGGGACCAGAGAGCTCATCTGAAAGTTAAGCAGGAGTCAAGTTTATTGCATTTTGTTCTTATGAAGTCTGCTTTGGAATTATTGGTAACTTTTTTTTTTTTTTTTACACTTGTTTTGTCTGTAGTGGAAGCTGAATGAGAAGCTGGAGTTTTTGATTTAGGTCATTGAACATAAGCTGCATTTTTATCATGTGCAGAGGCCCATTTTTTAGAGAATCAGGACTTGGATAAAGGTCATGGATTTGCAATGGAGTGAGAAATGAACGGGCTCCTTTCTAGTGAGGATTATTTTGGTTATTAGTTGAGTGCAAAGGGAGGCATAAATGTTTTACAGTGGGTATACTGCATAATTCAGATGACCTAATTACAGGATTGAATTCCAGATGATTTTAGAGCTCTCGTAGCAACCATCCATAAAAAGAAATAAAGCAACGTAAGGATTACAGAGGAATTCTATTATCGAGTATTTCGGGTAAAATTTATATAAGCATACTTGAGAAGATGCTAAGAAATAATCGGGAAGAGAATCTTGGAGAAGAACAGGCTAAGTTTAGGTTAAATAGAGGTCAAGATTGAATTGTTCACTTTACAACAAATAATTTGAGAAATCATGGTATCATGAGAATAGCTGTTCAAACTACTATATTGTGCAATACATCTAAGTTGTAATTCAGCAGTTAGAACCAATAGAGGTACAGGAAAATGTTTCAGTTAAATCAAGTGTGAGATAATGATGCCACTATTATTCATCATCTATATTTTTATCAATATCTATATGTTAATCTGAAAACAAACCCCAACTCAACATCACCAGAGTTAAAGATCGGTACTATCAACATAAGAAGCCTGAATGGCAAAGAAATGGAGCTAGCTGAGGTTAGATAAGTACCAGATCGAAATGGAGCTAGCTGAGGTTAGATAAGTACCAGATCGACATAATAGGGATGACTGAAACAAAAAAGACAAAAACTGGCGAGATCTATCTGAGCAATAAATACAAAATGTTATATTCAGACAATGACAATCAAGGAAAAGGAATAGCCATAGTATTCAACACAAAATACAAGGCTAATCTTCTTGAATGGCAGGCAGTCTCAAGTAGAGTAACGTGGGCAAATATGAGAATGGGGAACTGGACAATGAGACTTATTTGTGCCTATGGTCCCACAGAAGGTTCTACTAAGGTAGAAGTGGAGGAATTTTTTGATGCTTTAGAAAAAGCAACTGACACAATGAAAAAGGAAAAGTTGGTCCTTGTTGGGGATCTAAATAGCAGAGTAGGAAATGATTGTGAAACATACAAAAATATTTTGGGAAAATTTGGAGAAAAGAGCAAAGCTAATAATAATGGCAAATATCTGTTGGATTTCTGCTCAGGACATGGACTGGTTATTACTAACACCATGTTCCAACATAAAAATGTGCACAAATTCACATGGAGAGAAGAGGCAAGGAATAAGAAAAGTCTCATTGACTATGTTATTCTTGATAGTGATGTTCTCTCCCTGGTGCAGGACACCAGAGTGTACAGAGGATTTGAAATTGGAAGTGATCACTATTTAGTCTTGAGCAGGATAAAATTGAATTTCATATTGAAAAGAATAACATTTAAGAAAGTTTTAAAGTGAATAAAAGTTGAGCAGCTCTCAGATGTGAACTGTAGACTAAAATACACAAAGATTATTGAAGAAAAATTGAAAGAGTTTGAGAACAGGAATCAAACCTTGGAGATTCAGTGGCAAACTCTGAAGAAAACATTGATTGATTCTGCCAGAGAGGCATGTGGTGAGGTTGTCTGCAAGGATAAAAAAATCAGAACTCCCTGATGGACACAGGAAGTTAAAGAGGCAGTGAAGGAAAAGAAGGAAGCATATCAAAAGTTCCTGGCAAATAAGTCAGCTTGTGCTCTTAGAGAATACAGAGACAAATGTAAGAAAGCTAAACAGTGTGTAAAACTAGCTAAACAAAAGTCATGGGAGGACTTTGGCAAGAATATAGAAAATAAATATCAAGAAGGTGGCAAAATATTCTGGAGGTTGTTGAAGAAGCTTAGGAATGGAGGAAAGAGTGCTGTAAAAGGAGTTAGAGATGATAAAGGTGACATGAAAACGGGAAAAAAAGATATCCTTGAAGTATGGAGTAATTACTTTGAAAAACTGCTAAATGAAACAAACAGTGATGACAGCACAGTGGTAAAAAACACTGACCAGGCATGCAGTCAGGAATACATATCCATACTTGAAGTAGAAAAAGCCATCAAAGGCTTGAAATGTGGCAAGGCAGCAGGGGGTAGATGATATTCGACCAAAAATGCTGAAGTATGGTGGTATAAGAGTCTTACAGTGGCTGCACTGCATAGTTCAAAAACCCTGGACAGAGGGACGAATTCCCGATGAGTGGAGTATAGCTCTCATAATACCCATATATAAAAAGGAAAATAAAACTGAATATGAGAATTACAGAGGTATTTCCCTACTGAGTGTTCCTGGCAAGATCTATGCAAGTATACTTGAGAAATGGTTGAGAAGAATTGTGGAAGAAAAGCTTGGTGAAGAACAAGCTGGATTCAGGCCAAATAGAGGCTGTCAGGATCAGATCTTCACTTTACGATAAGTCGAGAAAGCATGAGAATATAACAAAGATCTGTATTTAAGTTTTGTTGATTTGGAAAAGGCATAAGGTGCCAAGAGAGAAGTTATTCAATACGCTGCAGTTATATGGTGTCAATGGGGCATTATATTAAGGTGACCAATCGTCCTCCTTTAAGGAGGACAGTCCTTCTTTTGTATGTTCTGTCCTTTCTCGAAAAGTGTCCTCCTCCCTGTCCTCCTTTTCGATATTTTAAAACTAATCTGTTAATCTCTGTATTCAGAGATGCCGTGCCGAACTGTTACGCGTCATGTGACGGTACAGTTCGGAAAGACGCGATTATGAAATGCATGCACAAGGCATAGGAGAACTTCATGTGTCTCGCACCATTGCGCACTTCACTTTGTTTACTTTATCTCTGTATTATACTTCGTGTTTATTTCTAACGGAAATATGAAATTATTTCTTTCTCAGTGAATATTATACTCAGGTAAGTACAATTCACGTTTTATTAATTCATTAATTCAATTTTATACAACCCTGTTTTCAACACAAGTGTAAAATAATTTAAATATAGATTTAGTAAAGTTTTATCGCTTTTGTTATTAAAGTTTTAGTTTTAATTATTAATTTTATTTATTCATAATGTGCTTGCATCGTTCACCATAATTCACAATCAAAGTTTTCGTAGTATGGATTGTACAACTAAATTATTGAAAAACTTTCACAATGCTAAATTTTCATGTGCCAGGACAAAATGTGAGGCTATTATTAAATCAGTATTTAAAAAATTACTGTGATAAAATACTTGCAGAAGACTTGAAAAATGCAGCATTTGTAACAGTTTTATCTGATGCATCAAATCATAATGAAACCAAATTGTATCCAATACTAGTAAGGTATTGTAATGTTACCAAAGGCATTCAAGTAAAAATTTTAAATTTAGAATCCATTGAGAGTGAAACTGCTGAAATTTTGTCAAACCACCTATGCAGAGTAATAAATGAAAACAATTTGAAATCTAAAGTTGTTGCACTAACAGCTGATAATACAAACACAAATTTTGGTGGGCGAAGACGCAAAGGAGTGAATAATGTCTATGTAAAATTACAAGATTTACTCCAAAAGAAAATACTAGGAATAGGTTGTAATGCACATATTTTGTCAAATGCAATCAACACAGCGTCGTGTGCCATGCCAATTGATATAGAAATAATAATAACGACAATTTATTTGTATTTTAGTCGTTTTACTGTTCGTGTGGTTACTTTAAAACAATTTTGTGAAGACGCAAATGTTGAATACAAAAAACTTTTAGGATATT
Source organism: Typopeltis vanoorti (assembly GCF_054136105.1). NCBI lineage: Eukaryota > Metazoa > Arthropoda > Arachnida > Uropygi > Thelyphonidae > Typopeltis > Typopeltis vanoorti. The sequence continues at coordinate 83,995,086 of NC_143554.1, forward strand.
CAAAAGTTAGATAGCTCGCTCTAATACCTGCTATAGAGTGTGTTTTACAATTATTTGAGCCTCTTTGTTCATATTTTTTAAGTTTAGACAAATGTCCAAAAATTCTGGAATCTTTTTTCAGTTATGAATTATTGGAGATATTAATGTATTTTGTACATAATCAGGCATCTATTTTCCACAAAACGATTCAAAATATTGAAGGTGAACATATTTCAGCTACAGAAGTTAGTCTTATTTTGAACGATTTTGTCCTTCAATATAAATCACGATTTGAAGAAAAATTTATCATCATCATCATCAAATTCCTGCCACGTACCCTCAAGGGGTGTACAGGATATGATAGTACTACATGAAAAAAATTACATTATTATTAATTTCCTATCTACAATTTTCTTCCAAATCAGTCTGTTACTTGTCAAGACTCCAACATTATCAGATCTTATATTTCTATCGTCTAAAGCACTTTGTACCGTATCAATCCACCTATATCTTGGTCTTCCTCTGGGTCGTTTTGCTGCCAACCTGGCAGAGAACACTTGTTTTGCTAATCTTTCTTCGCCCATTCTGTTTAAGTGACCATACCACTTGAGATTAGCTCTGCTAACGCATTCCTGGATGCTGACAATGTTAAGTATTTTCCTAACATCCTCGTTTTTAATATGATATTGCCATTGATGCCATCTGTTCATGCCTATAATCTTTCTCAGGACTCTCATATCTGTGGTCTCTAGTCTTTGGTCAAGTGTTTTACTTCTGACCCAGCTCTCAGATCCATAAGTTAAAACTGGTTTGAACACTGTCTTGTATATCCAGCTAATTTAGTGTTTCGACTAATTTCTCTCTTATTCCATATGAATTTATTCAATTGACTTCCCACCATACCAGCTTTGCTGATTCTGTTGTCTATTTCTATATTTAATTTACCATCTTCAGTAAAAATCGTGCCTAAGTAGCTGAAATGTTTTACTTGTTCCACAGGTTCTCCATTCACAACACAGTTGACATTTTCAATGATTCTGCCTATTTTCATTGTCTTTGTCTTTTTATTGCTGACCTTCATACCATATCTATTACAACAGCTATTCAATTTAGACAGAGAATCTTGCAGACTTGTAGCAGATTTATTTAGAAGTATAACATCATCCCCATAAAGCAAAGAGCTGACATTAACATCTCCAATTTTGATATCATGTTTAATACCACTTTCCTTCATAATGTGATCCATATAGATAATGAATAACAGAGGGGATAATGTACATCCTTGTCTCACACCAGATTTAACATTAAACCATCTTCCTGTACTTCCTTCAATTCTAACTGCTGACTTACAACTCAAATAAAGACTAAGTATTGCTTGATATAATGCGCCATTGACACCATATAACTGCAGCGTATTGAATAGCTTCTCTCTCTTGGCACCTTGTCATATGCCTTTTCCAGATCGACAAAACTTAAATACAGATCTTTGTTATATTCCCACGCTTTCTCGACTATTTGTCGTAAAGTGAAGATCTGATCCTGACAGCCTCTATTTAGCCTGAATCCAGCTTGTTCTTCACCATGCTTTTCTTCCACAATTCTTCTCAACCGTTTCTCAAGTATACTCTGTACACTCTGGTGTCCTGCACCAGGGAGAAAACATCACTATCAACAATAACATGGTCAATAAGACTTTTCTTATTCCTAGCCTCTTCTCTCCATGTGAATTTGTGCACATTTTTATGTTGGAACATGGTGTTAGTAATAACCAGTCCATATCCTGAGCAGAAAAATTTATTCCTTTAATAATAAAAAGAAAATTGTCAAACTTAGAGGTATCAAATCCGGGCATAATGGAAAAGTTTACCAAAGAAGTGCAGAATTTTTACCAAACATGTTTCCAATATGTCGAAGAATGGTCTGAAACAAATATCACAGGAAATAACAGTTTTCGATGGTGTTTTTTGACTTCATCGCAAGTCATTGGGCAGATATTGAAAATTGTTTCGAGCTTTTATCGAAAGAAATGCCTGATATTAAAATCAATGACAATTGTCTGTTTGAAGAAATTAGAAGACTGAATGTATATTTAAATTCTGATAAATTAGAACAATGGGAAAATCAACATGTTGAAATTGATAAAAGATGGGTGGAAATATTTAACCATTTCAAAAATGAACACATTCCATATGAAAATTTAGTTATTCTTGTTGAATTTACGTTGCGCTGCCCTGGAACTAATGCAGCAGTTGAAAGAGTTTTTTCAATTGGAATGATTTTTGGACAAGTGAGAAATCAAGATTCAATGTTGATACTCTAGCTGCAGCACTTACTGTAAAATTTAATATGAGGGATATTTCTTGCTCCGAAATTTCCAATATATTGTTAGAAAATGATATATTGACAAAAAATATTCATTCAATGGAAAAATACTCATTTAATTAAATAATTAAAAGGGATGTAAGCATAATTAGTGTATTTTTGTTTAAATTAATAAAATGTTTCATTTATTTACGTTGTACTTTTTTCTTAAATTTTTTTGGTCCTCCTTTTCATTGTAAAAAAATTGGTCACGTTAATTATATCAAGCAATACTTCGTCTTTATTTGAGTTGTAAGTCAGCAGTTAGAATTGAAGGAAGTACAAGAAGATGGTTTAATGTTAAGTCTGATGTGAGACAAGGATGTACATTATCCCCTCTGTTATTCATTATCTATATGTATCACATTATGAAGGAAAGTGGTATTAAACATGATATCAAAATTGGAGATGTTAATGTCAGCTCTTTGCTTTATGCGGATGATGTTATACTTCTAAATAAATCCGCTACAAGTCTGCAAGATTCTCTGACTAAATTGAATTGCTGTTGTAATAGATATGGTATGAAGGTCAGCAATAAAAAGACAAAGACAATGAAAATAGACAGAATCATTGAAAATATCAACTGTGTTGTGAATGGAGAACCTGTGGAACAAGTGAAACATTTCAGCTACTTAGGCATGATTTTTACTGAAGATGGTAAATTAAATATAGAAATAGACAACAGAATCAGCAAAGCTGGTATAGTAGGAAGTGAATTGAATAAATTTATATGGAATAAGAGAGAAATTAGTCGGAACACTAAATTAGCTGTATACAAGACAGTTTTCAAACCAGTTTTAACTTATGGATCTGAGAGCTGGGTCAGAAGTAAAACACTTGACCAAAGACTAGAGACCGCAGATATGTGAGTCCTGAGAAAGATTATTGGTGTGAACAGATATCATCAATGGCAATATCATATTAAAAACAAGGATATTAGGAAAGAACTTGACATTGTCAACATCCAGGAATGTGTTAGCAGAGCTAATCTCAGGTGGTATGGTCACTTAAACAGAATGGGCGAAGAAAGATTAGCAAAACAAGTGTTCTCTGCCAGGTTGGCAGCAAAACGACCCAGAGGAAGACCAAGATATAGGTGGATTGATACGGTACAAAGTGCCTTAGACGATAGAAATATAAGATCTGACAATGTTGGAGTCTTGACAAGTAACTGACTGATTTGGAAGAAAATTGTAGATAGGAAGTTAGTAATGATGTAATTTTTTTTCATGTAGTACTGTCATATCCTGTACACTCCTTGAGGGTACATGGCAGGAATTTGATGATGATGATGATGATGATGACGATGATCTATATGTTATGAAGGAAAGTGGCATCAGGCCTGATATCAAAACTGAAGATATTCAACTCATCTCTTTATTTATGCAGATGATGAGGTACTCCTAAACATTCATTAACTAAATTGCCAGCCTGATTGCCACTGGGTGGTTTGTGTACCTGCTCTCCAAACAGATCGTGGGTTCGAATCCCGTTGTATAGACATGGATATTTGTGATTGTCTTTAGGTCGAAGATGAATTTCATCTCCCAGTGTTAGACCACCGCCCTGCTTATTGGAGGCCTGAAGTGGCTGAAAAAGTTCCATGTTTGATCTTTACAACAAGGATTCTGGACCAGGTAAAAAATAAATAAAAAAAATTACAAAAAATATAAAATTGACAAAAAATGGGGGGGGGGAATCCTTAGCCCGCCCACGGTACAAATGTACTATAGGTTTAGTAATAACCTTTCAGTGGGTGGTAACTACATTAAAAAAAAAAAAATAACACCTGTAATATGTTGGTATGAAAATCAGCAAAAAAGACAGACCATGAAAATAGACAAGCATGCTGAAAACATCAATTGTCACCTTCACCCCCAATAATGTTTGTTTAAATATATTGTAGAAAGAAATAGCTGCCTTAAAAAGTTATCCACTCTTATAATTAAAGATGGAAACTTAAATTTACATGAAATAAATTTATTAGCTGTAAAATTTTTGCCTGAGTATCCTAAGTACAATAACAACAATGAAACACAAATTCTCGACCTCAATAAAGGTCGAAACCGGTCTGGGTAGTGGCCCCTTGCCTTTAATACAAAACATCATACATCCCCTTCTTGGAGATGTGTTTTGGCATTAAGGGTAAATATTAAGATTAGTGATCAGAGCTTGCTCCACCTTTACCACAAGTTGCCTTGGTCTTGCACTACCTGTAGGATCAGCTAGTCTTGCATAAATTGCAGGTGCAAACTTGACATTTTGTCTGTTTGCTTACTTGGGAAAAATGGAGTAAAACCAGGTTTAAAATTGCTTGGTATCTTTAACATAACTATATCCAAGTTAAAAATACTTTCTAAATGAAACACAAAATAAATTACAATAAAAGAATCAGTTTCAAAAAAAGTGCCACTATGGCATCAGTAGGCAACAGACAGTCAGTAAATTTCCAATTATTAAAAAAAAATAAAGTACAATAAGATGATAATCATGAATTTGCATAAAATTGATATAATAATTACTAAAATAAAGAGCCAAATGGCTTCAGTTTGGCAATGCAAAATTACATAAGCAAAGTGGATACTAAATCCGGCATTATTTCAAAGCCAAATGTAGAAACTATGAAAGTTTCGTAAGTTGACCACAGAGCTTGGGGAATACATTCCTCAACATTCCTGAGTTTCCTTAGTGTGGACTACTTAAAGTCCTAAGTGCTGCCCAAGCATCTATATATTTTATTAATTTTTATGAATATTTTGTCTATTTTTGTTTAGGAGTACCACTTTTTATGTCATTTGCTTTTTATTTAATTTTTAGAGCATTACTGATTGTTTAAAGACAGATACATGAAGAATATATGGGAAGAATAATTTTCGACATACCTTTGTAGGATGTTCCTGGTTGTCTTCTTATTGAACAGCATCCGGCATATGACGATATACATTTGTATTACTGCTGAAGTATGACTGAAAGGCAGGGGAGTGGAAATATGGAGATAAAGAGAAGTTCCTGCATCCAGGAACATGTCAGCAGAACTAATCTCAGATGGTATGGTCATTTAAACAGAATGGAAGAGGAAAGATTAGCAAAACAAGCGTTCTCTGCCAGGTTGGCAGATTAATTTGGAGGAAAATTGTTGATTAGAAATTAGTAATGGCGTAACTTTTTCATGTGATACTTTTTCATGTCATAATATCCTGTACATCCTCTGACATGCATATTAGGAATTTGATGATGATGATGAAAAAGCTAGTTGACTGATTTTTCTCTTTTTCTACGGTAAAGTGAATTCTCGGATGAAGCATATTTATTTTTGAAATGAATATTTCGAATTTGATGTTGAACCTTTCCATATCGCAAAAATATTTCTCACATACCTATACCATGTCCGAAAATATAACCAAAGTATTAATAAAATATAACCTTCACACCATATTCAAATCGCATGTCAAGTTAGCAACTCTCATTTGCTCTCCTAAAGACAAACTCCATTCTCCTGTATGTTCTGGAGCATATGAAGTGTCCTGACTTGGCCTACTGTGGGCAGTCAGGAAGATTCATTAATGTCTTTCTCACAGAACATAAATACATGTCACTATAGCAAGTCAGGACTGACAGATGATGCTTTGAACATTCCTTCACAGAAGATTAGATGGAAGAAAAACTGTGTGCTATATAGAAATTGTTACAAGTCAGAGAGACTAATTTTAAAATCAGCAATGGCTATGAAGTATTCTCTTAACTGTAACAAGTATTACTGCATTAATTTGTCAAAAATTTGGGATACAGCCATCTTAGATCAGCTTTTACACAACAGTAATAAGTTCTTTTATACAACATTCTGGAAGACTAGAAGTAGCATGGGATAAGCAGTTTCTTTTAAAGTGGGAAGAATGTTACCTTAATCATCAGTGAAGGAATTGGAAGATGGTGTCAGTAGATCATCCCTGTCTTTTGGGTGATGTTACTGTAGTACCATCTGGATGTGAGAGCAGTGGAAATAATAAAAAATTAAAAAAAAAATAAAAAATCTGCTAACACCCTTTAATTCCCTTATAGGAAGTAGGCTAGCCATTTTAGCCCACATAACTTTTAGGTACTGAGCAAGCTGTTCAATCTCTACCGCTAGCTGATCCAGTGCTCACTAATTTTAAGGAGCATCTAGTGAAGAGACAGCAAACAAGAACTGCCACTTTGTGGTCCCTAACACAATATGCTGTTATCTGAAATAGTGTTGGTTTTACATTTGATTTTCATGACCTGCATGTCCATGCCAGAGATAGACTAACTTGGGAACCAGTCTAAGAAAGCCTTAGAAAACGTTCCTGTAGTAAGTGAGTAGAATTGAATGTCAGTCTTTTTTCAGACAGCCTAGTGTGGCCACACATGCTATTTCTACTGAGAGCTACACAGGCCTGCAGTGGAAATATGAATGGATAAAATTTTCTCACTATTGTCTTGGCAAGGAATCAGAAGGCTTGATTGCTATTTAAATATGAAAAGTGAATTTGCAGAATTTACCCCTTTCGAAATCTGATTTGGATGTTTTTTTGTACTGCATTGGCACACTTGTTAGAGAACCAAGATATATAGTGGTTGGGAATTTTGGGTGGAATGAAGGTCTTCATTCAATTTAGAGAATTATTTCTGGTCTGAGGAAATGTGTGGATCAGGAGAATGGAAGCAATAGTCGAACTATGAAAAGGAGTAGGCATCATTTTTGGCACCTTTGTAATGCCCAAGGACATGAGACTGAATTGGCTGAAGGTTCTTCAATGGTGAAGGAAATCTAGATGAGGTTGTGGCCTGAGTTGAAAGGGGAGTTTATTAAACAGACGTCAGGAGTGTTGGCTAGATGATGAAGGTTGTCTGGTATGGTAAGTAGACTAGAGATCCAGAACAGACAGATGCATTTCTTCTGAAAATATAATGCTTCCATAGAGCATTCAAAAAAACAAATAATTATGTTGCTATTGGCCCTAAATTTTATGTTGGCTTATGAGTCACCTAATATAATCACAGTCATGCTTTCAATCTTTAATCCGATCAGGTTATAAATTTTTGTTACTGTTATTGGTAATTTTACCATTTAAGCATATTCTTAAATGTCTGGGGGTGAGGGTGGGGGATTTCTTCACCCAGTGTGAGGCCACTGCTTACTAAAATGGCTTGAAAAAAATATTCCATGTTTGGTTTGTAGAGTAGGGTTTCTGAATTATGTAAAAATAGATAAAAATATAAATAAAGTAATAATAAAAAAAACTTAGCCCACCCACAGTACTGATGGAATATAGTGGTAACAAAAAAAAAAAAAAAACTACTTTTATATTAATGTGTTTATCAGTCTATTATACATGAAGGAAAACTCGTACATTTTTTCAGTGATACATGATCAAATTTTATTAATGATCATGTTTGCATGTTTTCAGTTCTAGTATGTCATGAATTTCTCTGATATAAGTCAGTTTCTTTTGTACCATTGGTAACAAATGCTAAGGGTAAAAATATTCAAAAGCATCATAAAAATTCTCATTAAAATAAAACCTTATGCATTAATAACCTTAACTATATTAGTCGATTTTCTGAATTCAGAATGGGTCCAAAACTCTGGCAATAGACAGGACCAGTGATGTCTTATTATGACATCACTGGTCCTGTGGCAGGAACTGAGAAAACAGTCTAAAACATTTACTGTATATATGCCAGTATTCAAGATGACCAAGCCAACCCCCAAAAACTTTTTTCAAATGTTTATTGTGTGATCATCGACCACAAATTTTATACTTAACACTGACAGCTTCTTATGCATTACTTATACTTTAATATAATATAGGCATAGAAATCAAAGCAAGCATTTTCCCTTACTGTTTATGTTGATATAATAAAATTAGTTTAATCCTTTTTCTAAGTGTGAGCAAACAAAGTTTGCGCCTGAAAGTATCTTCAGGACTGGGGTAAGGTGGTACAACACCAGGGCAACTCGTTGCAAAGGTGGAGCAAGCCACCAACACTCCTATCTCAGTATCTCCTATAATGCAAAACACATTTCCTTGCGGATATGTCTAATGTTATGCATTAAGGGAAGGGCCACTACCCAGACTAGTTTCGACCTTTATTAAGGTCTCTTCAGTGGGAGCCAGGCCCAAGTGGAGATACCAGGCAGAAGCATTAGCAGGTCATCTCTACCTATAGGAGTTGCCAAATGGTGTGCCACCCTTTTTTAATAAATTACTCTGGATTTAGAGAAAGATGTTGAAAGTTTATTTTTCACTTGGTTAGAGTATAATAAAATTAGTTTAATCCTTTTTCCAAGTGTGAGCAAACAAAGTTTGCACCTGAAAGTATCTTCAGGACTGGGGTAAGGTGGTACAATATGGATCTTCCAAAGGTGGTGTTGTACCACCTTACCCCAGTCCTGAAGATACTTTCAGGTGCAAACTTTGTTTGCTCACACTTGGAAAAAGGATTAAACTAATTTTATTATACTCTAACCAAGTGAAAAATAAACTTTCAACATCTTTCTCTAAATCCAGAGTAATTTATTAAAAAAGGGTGGCACACCATTTATCAACTCCTATAGGTAGAGATGACCTGCTAATGCTTCTGCCTGGTATCTCCAATTGTCTCCACTTGGGCCTAGCTCCCACTGAAGCGACCTCAATAAAGGTCGAAACTAGTCTGGGTAGTGGCCCTTCCCTTAATGCATAACATTAGACATATCCACAAGGAAATGTGTTTTGCATTATAGGAGATACTGAGATAGGAGTGTTGGTGGCTTGCTCCACCTTTGCCATGAGTTGCCCTGGTGTTGTACCACCTTACCCGAGTCCTGAAGATACTTTCAGGCACAAACTTTGTTTGCTCACACTTGGAAAAAGGATTAAACTAATTTTATTATACTCTAACCAAGTGAAAAATAAACTTTCAACGTTTATGTTGATAGTCTTTCATTTTGTATATTGTAATTCATGTGATCTAGTAAGGTTTCATTAGAATTTAAATGGGAGAAAAAAACCCTACATGCTTATTCCAGCGAGTGTATTTTGAAAATACAAATATTTATATAAAATATATTCATATACTAATATATGGGTATGTTAAGGAGCATAATGTAAAAGCTTGTTAGAACAAGATACGTGCATTGAACATAACTTGCTACAGAGTATACATCACTTTAGAACTAGATGGTCGCTTGATAATGCTTTCAGTGACCAAATTCAAAGCCGCAGATTTTATAACTGGAGCATTAGATGATCCCATGTTTCAGTAATTTTTTTTTTTTTTTTTTTTTTTTTTTTTTTTTTTTTTTTTTTTTTTTGTCTTCAACTTCGGATATCATCTTACACACTAACATGTATGGCTAGGTTATATTTTTAGAATCAATTTCAAGAAAATATTTTGGGAAAATAAGGGAACTGCAACAATTCTTAACCTTCCAATCTTTCTATATTTCTGCATGTTCTGTCGTGGGTACTACTGTCTGCAGTGCATTTAGGTTGCTGCATTGACTGCAGTTAGTTATTTTGCAGTAGTATGTTGAGTGCTTTCTTAAAATTAGAATGATGCATATGTTTGTTGTCCTCTTATTCAGACATTTGTTATGACTAGCATATTGGGCGTAATAAATAAGGTAAAAAAAATTATTTATTTTATGATAGTAAACATACCAAAGAATCAGCATTTTGTAAATAAACCTGACAGTTAAATCCTTCTGGTGTTTTTAGTCATCAGTCAAAAATTTTCATCTTTCACATATGGACACTTTTATTCAAGCCCCCTCACATTTAAACAATAATATGATGCTACAAAATAGGTGGAATCCAACATGGCTACAAGATATTGCACTAATGAGGAAAGCTATTAATGTTATATATACGCAGAGATAACATTAATGAATTAAAAATGTAGTATAAATTTTGTGTATAATTAAGAGCACAAAAATTTTGATTTATTTTGGAAATCCTGATGGAACAGCAAAATTTGAAAGTCCATATGTTCTGCACTGATATAGGAAAGTGAAAAATTTTGAATTTATTGATTACGTTATTAATGAGCATTAAATGAACTTCGTGATCTGAAATCTTATTTTGTGATGAACAAGTTAATTTTTGCAAATGTTTTTCTGTAAAAATTCTTAGAGCAAATTTTTGTACAGGATTCCTTTATTTTATTGTTATTATTGGCAAATATTATTGTTATTATTTTTGCTGTTTTTCAGTTCATTATTAATTAATTTTACTAATAATTGTGTTATATTGCATCTGCTTTTGAGTTTAATATTTTACTTTTTTTTTCAAGGTTAAGTGAATCAAATATGCTGTCAATTTCTAACCAAGTTGAAAATTTCTATAGAAAATATAGTAGGAATGGTGAGTATGATAGTAATTTGTAAGCAAGTTTTATATGAATGTACAAACAGGAAAAAAAACCAAAAAGAATTTTCAAAAAATTAATAAATAAATCATATCTTAACTAAAACAGTAGCAACATGAACATATGATACCAAATGGAATCTGTAGTTGAAGACTATAACTAGTAATCATATTGCTGTACCGTAATCCCTTGATTAATGCACCCCTGATTAGTGCGTTTTCTATTAGTGGTCATTTTTTTTTCGATACCCAAATTCGATTAGTGCGCCTATATACATGTTAAAAATAAATGTTACAGATTTTAAAAATTTTCTATCTATACATTTTTATAGCTAACTATTTTAAAAAATCACTCACCAGGATGAAATAATTTGGTTACCGATTAAAACATTTTACAAAGTTGTTTTTAATGACATACTACATTACTTCCATGTACACTATGTATACTATGTTCCAAATTTTTACCGCCAAAATTTATGTTGTCTGCTATAGTAATCCCCCCCCCCCACAGATTTTAGACTTCGGCACTTCTGCACATATCACAAAAAGTAGAATCTATTCCGATAATAGGATAATATCCGTCTTCTGGGATGAGTTGTTTATTATTACACGTCGGAAAATTAACTTCTCTTTTATGATCATTGTAGTTTTAAAAGTGTTAACTTTTTGCTTGTATAACAGTTGGGAAATTTTATCTATAAAGCACATGGTTTCGTGTGTTGGCGACCAATTCGTTCGTCCTTCATTTCTTTCTCCCCTTCAATGATAATAACATCCATGAGTTAATTAAATCTCATTCTGAAGAATTGAGTGATTCCGACCTGCTAAATTTAGATGCACAGCGGAAAGATCCCGAAGAATATGAAGAAAAATTTAACCACTGATAGTCAGCCAAAAGAGATTTCACAGAAACAATTTGAAAATATTTTTCATACAATCGAAGTGTTTAAGCAGCAATGCAAATTTTAAGAAGCAGTAAAATTTGCAGAAGAGTAGAAGAGGCAATAGGGCCATACCCGTTGGTTGTATGAAAAAAAGAAACAAAACCAGCCAAACTACGTTAGCTCAATTCTTTGTTAAGAAGTAGAATAATAAAATTTATATTCTGAATCTGTTTTATTGTCTTTCAGCTGCATGGTTTTCCTTTAACTAGGCCCTGAGACATACCTTAATTCTTTTATTAAAAAATCAAGGTTCAAAAAGAAATTTGAAGAACGAATTATACTTTTTCCCATAGATTATTATATTCGATTAATGCATCTGTTTTAAAGACTGCATTAGGCGCACTAATTGAGGGATTGCTGTAATTAGTGTTGTGTGGATACTCTTGTCAGGCAAGGCATTCATCCAAAAATATCTTGCATCATCAGTATATCTTGTTAATGCGACTATTAAGCATATTGCTAAAAAAAGATAAAAGGATTGTTGGTTTTATGACTCAAAAGCAAAAAAAAAAAATTATTATTAAGGTGACTTTAGAGTAATATTTTACATATTTTACAAATCATATTTCAAAAAATATCTTAATACAGTAATATCCCAGTTAATACTGTACTGTTTAGCATTGTTTCTTTATAGCATCTGTACTTACTAATTCCTGAGAGTGGCCATTACTGCATCGTCACTAACATTCATTTAGTCAGTTGCTTTATACATTTGCAAATGCAGACAAAAGCTTCCTGCAGCTACTAATATCACATCATTAATACAAGCAATGGATCAGAGAGTAACCTCAGAAGACTATGGATCTTCCAAAGTTATTTCCTGATTATAATGTATTTGTAATTTCACTATCTGATAATATGTTATAATGACCCCCATTTAGCACTGCTGTGGTTTAATCCTCCACATTCTAGAAACATATCCTGATTGCTAACCAGGCTATTACTGTATTTTTAAATCGCTTTAAATCATAAGTTTGCTTACTTTATTTTCTTTATGCATGCAATGCATTTATGTAACATGTTTTCTTTCAATTCTTTACACAGTAAGTAGATACCAGTATGTTTCTGTTATACTTTAACTATAAGTGTTCATAGTTTTAATGCCTTTTAGACATCAAACATCAGCTGATTATAATGTCTTATGTGATTTGTTTTATGATGTTATAAAAAAACTGTTACATTAGCATAGCTATTATATAAACTGTTGTGTTACTGTAATAAATAAATAATAATAATAAATATAAATTTATTATTCAGAAATAGAACATGCAAAATAATAAAGTTTCATGATATTTGTGTGGCTGAATACGTGAAGAACTTTAATTAAATTGCTATTGGGAGTGGAATGTCATTCAAAGAATCAAATAATCATTGCACTGACAATGGTACAGTGAACAGTTTGTTCCAAACTCCTTGAAACCACGAGTTCCAAAGAGTTTGCAAGAGTGTCCTGTGCTGTAAAATCTCTCATGAAAAATTAAATTCATTTTTTCAGGTTCGAATTTACAGAGGTTTCCACATATATAAAATAGAATTTATGTTGTAAGAAAATGAATGTTAAATATTACTGTAAAAGTCCACAAAAATAAGCTTTATTAAATTGTATGTTAAACGAAGGAAATAGGATTAGCGGAGATTATAACAATGACTATGCATAAACAAACGTTTGCAAGATTTTGCAAACACAAAAATATGCACCCACGATATAGTGTCTTGCATGGAGCCTGCTGATGTAACGTCACTATGCCGGCAGGTGATTCTGACAACAATTACATGGTTACATAGAATGAGACAAGATATTTTAGATGGCTGAGAGGGCTCTCAAGAATATAAAGAATAGAGGATATAGAAGACTCCTCTATACCTCTGGTCACTCTATTGCTCTTCTTCCTGAGTTTTGGAGGCTTCTGGCGCCAGTCCCTTTTGGTGGACGGAGTTCTGGTGGTGAAGGTGAGGCCATATTTCGATGGAATCTGGCAACATGTCGTTGCCAGATTGCAACGACATGCTTGGAGCATACAGCTATCTGTAGCCATAGCGGAAGATATCGGCAGTTCATTTCCTGTTTCCGATGGAGGAATCTACCTAAATTTCCCAGCAACTGCGAGAGTGAAGAATCACCATATCATCCATTCAACAGTCATATTCCAGGAAAAGGTTGCAAGGTTAAGCAAACCTAGCTGAAGTTCATGTTAACTGAACTGTATCTGTAAAGGCTACTGTAAGCAAGCATAAATTCTGTTAATGTTTTAAAAGCTTACTGTTGGAATTTATGTATGTAATGAAAGTGCTTACAAGAAATTGTTAATAACTAGTTAAGTAAACAGTTATGGTTGTGTAAGGAAACAAATGTAAATTTTGTATATAGAATGAATGGAGAGAGCTAAGTTAGCACATAAGGATTAACTGTATGTTAAATTTAGATGAGTTAACAATATAAAGGGTTAAGCAAGTGTTTATGTAAGAGAAAGTTAATTATATGTTGCACTTAATGTGTATATGACTAGGTTGAGAAAGAGATTTTTTCCCTCTTACATTGTGATTTGTAGTTTCATGCTAAGATCAAAATAAAATGTTTTGTTTGTAATGCCAGTGCACTGTCTTCCAAAAAATTAACGATACTGCAAGCTTGTTTGATTAAAAATTGCGACTAGCTATAAGAGATTGTGGATGTTAAATTTGATCTTGCCTATGTTCTGTACTTTAATTCTCAAGCTATATATACAAATTAGAATAGCACAGTTGTTAAACAAATAAATTTTTCTAATTGCATAGTTTGAGAGTTGGTAACCTGTTTATCGTGGATAGACTAATAACAAAGGTCACTCACTAGCAGTGGGAACATAAAGAAGATTATAAGGGATTAATAGAAAGGTCTATGTTCAGCAGATTATAGTTATCACTGCGTAAAGTAGAAGAGGTAAGTTAGGCCTAAGGTGCATGTGTAAAAGAATAACAAGGCGCAGTTGATAGAAATGCAAAGTTGATAATAGGCGTAGAATATTAGAATGGTGCAGTCAACGTCAATTAGCAATTCAATTTAAAATAATATTATAATTTAACAGTGCCTTTTCAAAAGTTTCTTATAATTATTGTGGATATAGTGAAAGCAGACTGTAATGAACTGAATGACCCATAGCACTAATAAAAGCAGTGAACAAAGTAATTGGTGGTTATTCATGTCGAAGTTTCTGGAACATAAAACTACGCTGACATTACGTCGACTGGAATGTAAACAAATAATTTAATAGCTTAAATTAATTAACACTACACAATCGGTGAAGACAAACGAAAATGACATGGATAACAAGGAGTCAAATGGAGGGTGACAGTGGCACTCTTTGTGGTGATTCCTGTTAATTTTGATGGATAGATAGGGCAATTTGGCAGAATTATTTTAAAATCATACCATTCATTCTGTTGCAGTTAACGGGGTTTTGTAGAACTTGTGCCACTTCCAGGAATAGTCTATCCAATTTGAACTGAGATTTGTAAAGTAGTCAATCTTTTTTCCATCTTATGAAGTGATCTTTCTCTATGGCATGTTGAGATAGTTCTTCATTCCAGATGTATTTTTTGTGTTCTTTTCTTCTGACCAAAGTAATTCATTCTGGCTGTCCAAAATATTGAGTTCCACACTGGCAAGGGATGTTATAGACATCAGGGAAGGAGAAAGTATCTAGGTGATCCTTGATTTGTCTTAGGCAGGTAGAAACTTTGTTTACAGGTTTGTATGCAGTTCTGATGGTGTGTCGTTTCAGTAGGAGAACCCAGTTTATCTTTTGTGCCCTTTGATGTAGGGTAAAGATATAGTGCATGTATAGTCTGGTTTTGTGTGTGGGGGGGGGTAGATTTGTTCTTCTTTTTAAGGATTTTGGCCAGGTTTTTTGTTGTTGTTGTATACATTTTGTTGGAAAGATGTGAGTAGTCTGTTGTTCCAAGTGCATGGCTTGTCCTGAGGGCAAAATTCTCTCCTCCCTGGAGGCTAAGGTTTTAAGTTCCTGGGCAGGATAGTGGTGTGAAGTGGCATTTTGTGTGTGCGTGTGTGTAGGTGGGTGGGTGGGCTTATGGTAAACATATGAGGGACCCATCTTGCCTTGTAACTGAAGTAATTATAGCACTTATAATTATGCACAAGTAATAATAATTACTTAATTATATACAAGTATTATGGAACTGAAAGATGTATATATAACTAACCAACATTACATCTAAGCCAGGAAAGCAAATGCCAAGTCGTTATGTCCTCTATGCAGCAGTAGATTGATTCAGCTAGGAAAGCATCTTGTAACATTATTTGCAAGAATTTAAATATCTGAGCATCATAGTAGACTCTGACTTCAAGAGGTAATCCTGGAAAAGAAGAAAGTAGATCAAAAGTTTCTGGTATGTAATTTAGTTGGTACCATAATAGCAGAGGAGCAAATGTCGTAGGAAGTCTTCAGTAAGAAGATAGAAAATAAATATCATGAAAATAGCAAAATATTCTAGAAGTTATCAAAAAAGCTTGAAAATGGAAGAAAGAATAATATGACAGGAACTGGAGATGGTGAGTGTGATTATCTGAATGTATGGGGTAATCAACATTGTAAGATATTTAAAGAGAACAGGAGTAAAAAATATTCAAGAGGAATGTAATCAGGAGTACATATCAGTACTACAAGGTGGAAAATGCCATTACAAACCTGAAACGTGGAAAGGTAGCTGGAACTGGTGATATTCATTCCAAAATGTTCAAATATGAGAAAGTTTTATAGTGGCTGCACTGTATAATTCAGAAAGCTGGGACAAAAGGTTGAATTCCAAATTGGAGTACGGATAGTACTTAATGTTTAAAAAAAAAGGGGGGAGGGAATACAAGATTTAGAGGAATATTACTGGAGTTTAATTAGGAATAATAGATTGGATTTTGATGCCGGTAATCAATCATTAATACTTGTATTGATGCTCTGGATGGTAAATGGATGTGGAAGTGATTTTTTTTTTATTGGTTGAAATTTTTATTTTATTTTTTTTTTGGGGGGGGGGGGGTCGTTTACATCTGCAGTGATGCTAGTATTTGTTTAGTTATCTTTCATGGTGATAAGAATGCTTCCATACCTATTAATATTGGGTTTGGTCCCATCTAAAATCTAGTGGTCAGCTTGCAGAAACTATTTAATTTCTGCAAGAAATTAAATAGTTTCTGCAAATATTCCAAGACCAAATATTTCGGTCTGGAAATAGCAGACTATCTTCAGTGGCACTACAAGAACAGTTTTAAAAAAAATACAAGGTGGAATACTAACAATAGATCAAAAATAGAACAAGCCACGTGATGTTATATCACTAAGTATTAAAGGGAATATTTTTAAGCAGAGACATGATTGAAATAAAAATATTAATTAATAATATTAAATAACATAAAAAGGATATAAATTAAATTATACTTTAATAAATATTTTCCGATATTTCGGCAACGTCACGTTGCCATCTTCTAAAGGAACTTACAAAAAAAGGCACGTGCATGTAGGCACTACAAACACAGTAACTGGGAATGAAGAGATGAAGCTATTGTTCTCCTAAAAGTCCTGATGGTGCCCTCTAGTGGGCTAAATAGGTGTTCTTGGCTATTGGGCTGAAGGTCTGCTGATGTAAGCCTCCCAAATTTGGGGCAGTCGCATACAACCAAATTTGTTGAGGTTTGGAGAATTTCTTAGGGCTGAGGCTGATTCCATAAATAGTCTTTCGAATTTGTATTCCAAGAAAGACTATTTATGGAATCAGCCTCAGCCCTAAGAAATTCTCCGAACCTCAACAAATTTGGTTGTATGCAACTGCCCCAAATTTGGGAGGCTTACATCAGCAGACCTTCAGCCCAACGGCCAAGAACACCTATTTAGCCCGCTAGAGGGCACCATCAGGACTTTTAGGAGAACAATAGCTTCATCTCTTCATTCCCAGTTACTGTGTTTGTAGTGCCTACGTGCACATGCCTTTTTTTGTAAGTTCCTTTAGAAGATGGCAACGTGACGTTGCCGAAATATCGGAAAATATTTATTAAAGTATAATTTAATTTATATCCTTAACTACGTTGTTCAATTCCTTAAGTGTTTTAATAATGCATAACCAACATATAAGCCTGTCTACAAGAATAAATAACATAAAATTAATATGAATTAATGAGTTATCCTGATTAGACTTTCCCAGATTTTTGATATAGATATACAGATCTTGTATTTTTTTAAAAACTGTTCTTGTAGTGCCACTGAAGATGGTCTGCTATTTCCAGACTGAAATATTTGGTTAATTAAATATCTTTCTTGTGTTTACGTGCTTATATTATTCAGTCTTTATGTCACAAGTATCCTTAAAACATCATATTTTATTCCTGTACCCTGAAATGGAGGAGTTGCTAGCCTCCTGTTTTATTAATAACAGTTGAAGTATGCAATTTAAGTAATATTGTTATCATCTGTGTTGCACTTGAAAAGGGTGATAGAAACCAGAGACCCTGCTTTAGAACCAAAACATGACAGTAGCCACTTCTTACCTTCAGTAGTAGGACAGTGGTATTTCACCAGATTATGAAAGATATCTATAGTGTATTTCTTAAGTGTTAATTTCATGCATCTGGCCATGCTTTCTTCACACAAGTTTTGAGTCCACTTGTTTTGTAGTTTACAGTCAAAGTTTGTTGACTGATAACAAATCTTTTAGCATAAAATTTGTTACTATAGCAGTGGTGGCCCGTGAAGTTTTAAGCAGGGGTGCTGCCTATACAAAATTATTTTTTTAAAAATTATTTTTTTCCTAATCAGTAACCAATTTATTAATAAATAAATCTACAGAAAATAATTTTTAAAAAAATAATTTTGTATAGGCAGCACCCCCGCTTAAAACTTCACGGGCCACCACTGTACTATAGGTACTGTAAGAGCTTCTGCATTCACACTATGGAAACTTGTCTTTTCAACAGAGAGGTATTTACACTTTGCTTACACTCACCCAGCAGTTATGTAAAATGTTTCCACTTCATAACAGAGTTTTAACAGAAATAAAATCATCTCAAGATTTTATCGCTATTTAATGTCAAGCTGAATTCAGTTTTAAGTGTTATTGAGATGTCTTATCACTCATTGCATACAAGTCTGAAACATGGAGTATTACACTGAAAAGCCTTGTTTCTTTATGTAATATGTAGATTATTTTTTTTTTTAAGGTATATTAGTTCCTTCCCATCTTTTATGCACTGCTACAAGATTCACGTTATTAATTTTACTCATAACCCTGACCTTTCTCTCTTGATTTTCTATGCCTTTGTCATACCAACACTAGCCACTAATATTGATTTAAAATTCCATCACCTCTCTGTCATCATTATAATAATGCTAAATGGCTGTCTGATGGGTATCAGTAAAACGTCTATGGAGGAGTGATATCCCAGAAGAGGAATATCATTGGTGGTGTACCCCAAGGGTTTGTTTTGGGACTGTTGCTGTTCAACTTGTATGTTAATGATAATGGGAGAGGATAATGATATGCAGTTGTTTGCAGATGATGCAAAGTTGAGGAGAACTATGAGGAGTAGAGCAGATGCTGTGGATTGGCAAGAGGACTTGAATGCACTGGCCGAATGGGTGAGTGTAGGTTGTCAGTTATGTTGCAAAGTATAAGGTTTTGAAATTTGGGAAGTAGCAATTGGATGTAGAGTACACAGTTGGTAGAATTGTCTTGCTGGAGGTAGAGGAGATAAGAGATTTCTTAGTGATTGTGGACAAGGACCTAATTTTTTTGGACATATTGCTAAAATTGTGAAGACAGCACAGCAGATGATGGGAATGATGCAGAGGGCACTGACTTGTAGACGCACAAATGTTATGGTTCAAAGCATTGATCAGACCACATGGATTAGTGTGCATGGATTTGGCATCTGGTTTTCAAAAAGATGAAGCTGTATTAGAAAGGGTACAGAGATGATCAACTGAAGTAGTTTCTGGTCTCTGGAATATTCAGTGTAAAAACAGATTGAAATAATGCAATTTGCAGAAATTGGTGGATAGGAGGAGGGGGGGGGATATGATTGAGTTATAAGTTATTAAGATGCTATTACCAGATTAGTGTGGTAATCAATTTTGCATAGAATCTGGAAGACTGGGGGAGAATAAGAGGTCACCTCTGGAAGCTGTATAAGGAGAGAGAGAGCGAGGAGCAGATTTTTTGCATGAAGTAGTGAGTGATTGCTTACTTTTTATAATAAAGTGACAGATGCAATGGATAAGGCTGTTGCACATACAGTGACATATTTAGAATTTGCAAAGGTGTTTGATAAATTGCCACATGACAAGCTGGTAATGAAATTAGAATGATGGGGCTGAACAGTAGATTAGTTCACTGAATTGGAGATTGGCTGTCTGATAGGTATCAGCGAGTTGTCTATGGAGGAACAATATCCCAGAAGAGGAGCGTTATTAGTTGTGTTCTCCAAGGATCTGTTTTGGGTTCATTGGTGTTTAATTTGTATGTAAATAATATTGGGAGAGGCCTGAATGGTGATCTGCAGTTGTTTGCAAATGATGCAAAGTTGGAGAGAGCTATCAGGAATATGAATAGAAATTAATATGAATAGAGCGGATGCTGTGTCTTTGCAAGAGGACTTGAATACACTGGCTGAATGGGTAAATGAGTGGGGATTTCAATTCAGTGTTGCAAAGTGTAAGGTTTTGAAATTTGGGAATCAAAGATGGGATGTAGAGTACACAATCAGTGGAAATATATTGGAAGAGGTAGAGGAGATGAGAGATCTGGGAGTGATTGTAGACAAGGACCTAAAATTTTGGGAACATGTTGCAAAAATTGTGAGGACAGCACAGTGAATAATGGGAGCGATGTGGAGGGCACTCACTTGCAGAAGTAAGGATGTTATGATTCTCTTGTATAAGGCTTTGATCAGGCCACATATGGATTTCTGTGTGCAGATTTGATCACCTGGTTTTCAAAAAGATGAAGATGTATTGGAAAAGGTTCCGAGATGATTGACTAAGGTTGTTTCTGGTCTCTGGAATGTTTAGTACGAAGACAGATTGACAAAATGCAATTTGCTGAAATTGGTGGGTAGGAGAGGGGATATGATCGAGACAGATAAGCTGTTAAGAGGTTGTTGTCAGATTAATATCATGGAGGTTTTGCATAGAATGGGTGAAGATAGGAAGAGAACAAAAGGTTATCCCTGGAAGCTGTATAAGGAGAGTGAGCAAGGGGGGGGGGGTGAAGAGCAGGTTTTTTTCATGGAGAGGTGAGTGATTGGAATGCATTACCCAAGAGTGTGGTGAGCGCAGAGGCAGTGAACATATTTAAGATGCAATATGATAAACTGTTTGTGTGTGTGTAACAGTGGACCTCCTGCGATGATTCTTTGATTCCATGGAGGTTTTTTTATAATAATAAACCTTGTGAATTTTCTGAAGAGGATTTCTGTTTGCCTTAAGGCAAAACTAAATCAATATATGAAATGTGGCAGAATAGACAAGCATTTAGAAAGAAGTTGATTTTTTTTCAAAAATTTGTTAGTGACTGTATGCTTTTGTAAACAGCAAAAGCAGAATTGCAAGCTTAGTTGTTTTATATTAATTTCTTTTGACTGATCGACCACTTTAATTTATTTTGTCATTAAAACCACATAAATATTTCTTTTATTTTACATCCTTTTTTTTTTATATTTTGAAACTAGAAAACGTACAGTAATTCCATCCTGCTGTTTAATTAATTTAAATTTATGTTACTTTTTCAATTTTTTTAAAGATATGAATAAGATCCTGGTATCACTTATATTTGATTCTGTGATTGGGGCATGTATTACTCCTGAAAGACTTGTGTTGGAACATGCAATGTTAGTGGCACTGTTACATGGAAATATTGGTACAGAAGTAGGTAAGCAGAAAGAACCATTTTTTTTTTCATTTGAATAAAACATTTTGTGTGTGTGTGTGTGTGTGTGTGTGTGTGTGTGTGTGTGTGTGTGTGTGTGTGTGTGTGTGTGTGTATTCATCTTATTAGAACCATAGTTGTCTTTAATCTATAAAGATTCTGAAAAATGATCACAAAGAAAATAAAATATCACTGCAAAGTGTCCCAGTGATCATTTCATCAGTTTATGACATATATCTTGTTCAGGATATATTCATAGTCCAACACAATCAAGATTTTCTTACTAGTTCTTATAAATAATGCACTTTCATAGTACATTCACAAATATGACATTAGCCTTTCATTTGAAAAGACAAAAAAAAAACACATAAAACTAGGTTTGAGTTGTCTAAAATACACAGGAATCTATAAGGAATCTCTAAAATACACAGGAATCAAACTGACATTTGACCTTGAATCCTTCAGGCTAGTCATAAACAGTGAACACATCAGTCATATTAGTGTTTAATCAGAAGCATACATAACACAAATAGCTTAGTACTGAAACTTGTTATATTTACATATTTTTTCTGAGTTTTTGTATTGATTGGGTTCATAATTATTTTAACAAATCATTAACACATTTTATCTATGAAAATATTGTTAATACTTATAGCAGTAGTTACTACAAGTAAGAATATTAATAAGCCATGCATACAAGCAAATGTTGCATGTGATTTTGGCATATTGCAATAACTTGTAAATGTTTGGAATTGATTTTGTGAGGTCAGAGGAGACATAAGCAATGAAATTAGACAAGGGTGCCCACAAAAAACAACTAGAGAAGAAAAAATTATTAAAAGGCTATCCAAGCAAGATTCTCAAAAGCCCACTACAGCTATTAATAAGGAATTATGTGATAATGATGGACTAAATATACAGGTTTTGACTGAACAACTTCTGAAAGAACAAAAGTTTATTAGATTTTCAACCTAGTAAGAAACCACTTATTTCTGCAAAGAATAGAAAGGTCTGATTGAAATTTTACTAAGACTCATCAGCTGAACATCTACCGAATGATCTATGATTTTATTTAGTGATGAAAGCAAATTTAATTTGATTTCATCAAATGGAATTAAGTATGTTAGACGTCCTAAAAATTAAAAGAACAATCCAAGATAGCAGGCCCCTGCAGTAAAGTATGGAGAGTAAATGATATGGGGACTCTTTTAAGAGTGAGCTCATTACACTGTATCATAGCCACCATGGATCATTTTGTTTATCATGAAAGATAAGAAAATGCAAACTTATGCAAAAAGAAATATGCTGAAATTTTTTCAGCAAGATAATGATTAGAAACATGTTTTGACATGTTACTAGCTACATCTAGGATTACTTTCACTAAAAAATATGAGACTTTGAGTGGCTTAGTTAAAGTTCTGACCTGAATCCTATAGAACACTTGTGAGAAGCGCCAGATAGATGTGTGAGACAACATAAATTCTCAAATAAGGACCAATTCTTTGAGTGAAGAACAGAAAAAAATTCCGCTCAACTGCATTGTTAAGTTGATTGACCTTATGCCTTACACTGCACAGCTGTTATCTGCACCAGTGGTTATGCTACAGAATATTGACATTTTAGAAGATACTGGATAAATAATTTGTTTTGTTTTGCTTAATTAATAATTGTTATTATGATGATTCATGTTTGTAAAAATATTTTTGATTGCTTTCCATGGACAATAATGCATCAATACAAAAAACCAGAACATTTTTGAAAATTTTATTATTTAGAATAAAAAATAAAATATTTCTGTTTTCATTAATGTGTATAAAATTCTGAAGATATTAAAGATGCCAAGAAATAATATTCTTGGATTCATCCTTTATCCAAGTGTAAGCAAACAAAGTTTGTGCATGAAGTAACTTCATGACTGGGCTACTTGTATATAGAGGCTAATAACTTCACTTGCCTTAGTATTCCATAATGCAATGCACATATCCTTATGGACATATAACTATGCATTATGGGAAGGACCACTACCCAGACCTGTTTCAACCTTTATTGAGGTAAAAAAGTAAAGGAGTGCTCGTGATAGTATTAGGAGAAAGAAAAGACTAGATAGATAGTATGAGAGAGAGAGAGATAGAGAAAAGGCCCCAGTTCTTTTATATCATCATATATCCAAAGGCTGTCAGTTTACCTTTTTCACCAATTTCATACAGATGAACAACCAAAAGACCAACCGAAACCAAAGTGCAAAGATGACCAATACCCAGGTGGTCAGCCTTATCTGGGCCTCTGCTTAGTTTTCCACAGCATTTTTCCTTCAGAGCTGTTGAATAAACTGCTGCTGTAACAGTTCCACCTATTTTGAGGTACTTGGTAATGATTACACCATCCATATCCCAAAGGACAATGGCAAGAACCATCGCTACTGAATTTTGTATTCAAAACTCCTTTTGCTGTGGAGAACCTTTGTATCTCCACTTCATTGACTGTTTGGTCATACTGATGGAGCAATGCTTCATCAACAATCACAATACAAGCCAAAAAATTTTTCAAAATAACCTAAAATCCCTTGAGATGACAGCACATGTTCTCTCTTTTGGTCACATTCAAATATTTGAGGACCCACTTCTTGAAAATTTTGCATGTCCAGATGTTGGTGGATAATGATCTCATCTCATTCCCTTGATATCTCCCAGAGTCTTTGCAATGTTTTTGGCTGGTATTCGTCTATGATCATGACATGCACTGCATCAATGTTTTCAGGTGTGATCACAGTGAAAGGTCTTCCTGACCTGGGAGCATCTGTTGTTTCAGGATGCCCAGTTTTAAACTTGGTCACCCATCTGGAAACTGTTGAATATGCTTGGGCACAGTCCCATAAAGACTCACAAGAAGTTTGGTGAATCTCAGTTGCAGACCTTTCTTGCAGCACGAAAAACTTGATTATGGCCTGCACCCCTGTGTCTTTTGAATTTCTTCAAAATCTCTGACATGTCTTCTTATATATCCTAAAAGGGGAAGAAAAAAAAAAATTACAATTTGATGAAACATGGGGGTTAAAGGATTTTAAGATATGTTCTTTCTTGTGGTTATATTAGTGCTTCCTTATCATTTTTTTCTAGGTGACTTATCAGAAATTTTCAGCACCCCCCCCCCCTTTTATTCTCTGAATTGTATTTAAAATTTTTGCTATATGACCCTTGAACCTCAACTTCCTATTTATTGAAACTTCAAGATCCCTAGCCTGATCAGTTTCTTCTAGCATAATTCCACCAATATAATACTACATTGGATATCCAATCACACCAAAGTGCACGACCATACATTTATTAACATTGAAATGACAGCCATTTTCACGTGCCCACAATTCCAGCCCTCTTCAAATCATTCTTCAAGTACTGCATATCAGCAGCACTCCTGATTACCCTACCTATCTTCAGCAAATAGCTGTATGTTGCATGTCAAATCCTTCCCATCGCCGTTAATGTACAGATTTAAATAACAATGTACCAAGGACTGATCCTTCAGGCACACCCATTGTTACCTTGAATCTTGCAGATTCACATCTCCCATATGTGACTTTTTGATATCTGTCAGTCAGCCATCTCCAATAGTTTATAATTCAATCCTATATTTTTCAATTTATGCAAGAGTCTTCCATGTTGTATTCTGTCAAAGCCTTAGCCTTAGCATAACCCAAAAGTATCATGGTGTATCTGTTTCCCTTGTCTAGCTCAGTGGTATTATAGAATGCGAGAAAGTTGCTAAAACATGACTTCCCCTTAGTAAACTCATGCTGTTCATTTCAAGTAGAGATTCTCTGTCAACCCATTTCTGAATGCATATCCTGACCAACTTTTCCAAAATCTTCACCATCACTCTTGAGATACTGATTGTTGATAGTTGGATGGTTCGGTCTCTGCACCACCCTTGTGCAATGGGATCACCATACATTCTTTCTACTACTGTGGAATCCTCCCGGTTCTGAGACTCAAATTATATAGCCTGCTCAAAGGAATAGCCAGTTCAGCTGAACACTCTTTTAGCATCCGTACTGATATCCCATCAGTTCCTATTACAGAATTCTTATTCAGTTTCTGCAACAGCTCTAGTACTTCCTCGTCATCCATATGAACTAACTGCTACCTCTTCATGACACTTAAGAGGTAGCAGTTAGTTTAATGTTACATATACCAGTTGATAGCTTTCAGCAAAATGGACACTCATTAGTTGTGAACAATCACTCCTGCATCATTCATCCGCATATCACCTGCATTCAGTAGAGTTATTCTTTCAAATTCATTCTTTCTTTTGCTTACTTCATAACAATAGAATTATTTTGGGTTGTCTTTAACTTGAGAGCTAGTTTCTTTCAATACTCAGATTTAGTAGGTCTGTAGAAGAAGAATTTGTAGAAGTCTTATTAGCATTCTGTACTTGGTCATACCATTGTAACTGATTTTAATTCTTGCTATTATTATACTTATTTTTTAACTGGATTTAACACTTCAAATTTGGCAGGCTGCTTCCTGCTGTGAATACATCTATTGATTAAGGGAAATTACAGTTGAATTTTTGTCATAACAGTTCTTGTAATACATATACTTTAGTGAAATTCTACATTTATAATGTTTTAAAATTTATAATATCACTTGCATCTTATGTGCATGTTTTTGAAGTAAGGAATAAAACATTCAGAAATGGTATTAAACCATTTTTTATAACACTCAGTTTTACCAAATAGTGGTATTTTATTCATATATTGAAAAATTCTGTGGATGACTATGTTTTTATTCTCCTTTAGGTGCTCATTTCCTTCAAGCACTGGCATTAAAATTTGATGCACTACAAAAACAAGAAAATTACGGAAATGGAAAAGAATGTGATAATCTTCTCTTACTGTTAGCATACCTGTACAGTTTTAAGGTAAAACAAGATTATATGAGTTTAAAATATACCGTAATTAAACCGTTTATTTTGATTGAAATTATAACTGGAATCTTGATTAACACTTTCATATCACACAGATGAAGTGGTTATAATTACTTAATTCTTTTTCTTTGAGTTCCATCTCCTATCAGAAGTCACCTTGGCAAATTATGAGCAATCTTCAACCATTCCGAATAGTCTTTCAGAGCTCATGTCAGTCCACTGTCTGTGTCTGCCAGCTAAGATCTTCTTCATCTTCCTTGTCCTCTTCTTCTTTTTATAATCAGTTGAAGTATCTTATTTTTTCATTATGAAATAGGTGACCAAGATATTGCAGTTTTTCTTCTTTTTATGGTATCTAAAATTCTCATGATTTCCCCATTTGTTCCAGTACTTCTTAATTGGATGTTTTTGTTGTTCATGGGATTTTTAACATTCGTCTATATAATCACAACCAAAGGCTTCAAGTTTTTTTGTCGATGTTGTCTTCAAGATCCAAGTTTCTGCACCATACAGCACTACAGACTATACATAGCATCTAGCCATGCATACTCAAAGATCTAAATTTAAATTGCGATTACACAGTGTTGATTTCATGAGGGGAAAATTTTTTCTTGCCATTTCAATTCTAGCTTTTATTTCCATTTCTGGAATGCTTTCTTCATTTAACCAGCATCCAATATATTTAAATTTTGTCATTCTATCTGTTTGTTTCCCGTTTAAAGAAGGTGCTGAATTAAGAATTGGTTTCCTGTTTATGACCATGAATTTAGTTTTGGTGATGTTTATTCTTAATCCCATTTTCTCACTTGTTTCTTTCACTAGTTCGAGAAGATTTTGAAGATCCTGAATATTTTCAGCCAGGAGAGTTGTTATCAGCATATCGGATGTTATTGATGGTTTCACCATTTATATTAATCTCTTCCTTTTAAGATTTTTTGAAATATGGTTTCTGAGTATATGTTAAAAAGGAGAGGTGACAGCACACATCCTCGCCTTACTCCTCTTTTGATGTTAATGGAGTCTGTAATAATGTCATCAACTTGAACAGATGCCTTTTGGTTCTAATATAAGTTTTCAATGATCCTGATGTCTTTACCATCTAATCCAATTCTTTTTAATAATTCAATCATTTTAATGTGTTGGACTTTGTCAAATGCTTTCTCAAAGTCAATGAAACAAATGAATACTTTCTTATTTTGGTCACTACGTTTTTAGAATAAGATTTGAGAACAGAAAAGAGCCTCTCTCATTCCCAAACTGCCGCTAAAGCCACATTGGGTATCACTGATGGTATCTTTACTTAATAATAATTAAAAAAAAAAAAAAACTAGCTGTTGAGCCTGTATATTAGTTTCGGTAGAATTTATACTGATTCCAGCATGCAGTGTAGTAGTTACAAGGGTTGTTTGAAAAGTTTGGTAAAAAAAATAAGTTAAACCACATTTTTTTGAAAAAATCACCTTTATTTCTCAACATAATCTCCATTGAGGTCTACACATTTGGTCCAGCTAGTTTCCAATTTTTTCATCCCATCTAAAAAAGTAAGATTTGTCAAATTGTGCAAAATAGTCATTGAGAGCCTTGATGACCTCCTCATTCGAAGAAAATTTTTTCGCACCAGGCTAAATTTTTAAGTTTAGGAAAAAGAAGTAGTCACATGGGGCCAAGTATGGAGAATACGGTGGATCTGGAACCAATTCAAACCTCAATTTGTGCAGTTTTACCATTACGACGGCTGATGTGTGGGACTGTGCATTGTATTGATGAAAGAGCACTTTTCTGTGCACCAATCTTGGCTGTTTTTTCTTCAGTTCTTCTTTTAAACAGTCCAACATTGATGCATAATCTTCTTCTTTTCTCTTCCATCATCTATCTGGATGATGATGATGAGGCTGAATGAACTCTTTCCATGCATAATAGACTCCTGTTATTGTCTTACTCTTTTCCAAATAGTATATCATGATAATTCCTTGGGAATCCCAAAAAACAGTGGCTGTCGCCTTCCCAGCTGCCAAAATGGTGTTCACTTTTTTTGGTGTTCTTTCACCAGGCATTGTCCACTGTTTTGACTGCTGCTTGGACTTAGGTGTGTAATGGTGAATCCAAGTTTCGTCTACAGTTACAAATCGACACAAAAAATCCCGCGAATTGCAATTAAACATCGCCAAACACTGCATTGAAATGTCTTTTCGCATGTGTTTTTGATCGACAGTCAACAATCACGGCATCCATCGTTCATACAGCTTTTTCGTGTGCAGAATATTATACACCTGTTCTGTGAGATGCCTACAATCTCAGCAATCTCACACACTTTCACTCGGCGGTCTTCCATAATGATAACATGGATTTTATCAATCATTTCCTTCGTAGTGACCTCAGTTGGGCGTCCGGAGTGCGCTTCATCTTCAATGGACTTATGACCATGTTTAAACACATTTATCCAAAAATAAATAGTCTTTAATGCTGGTGCAGAGTCCCCATGAACTGCATGTAACTTGGCTTTGATCTGCACGGCCATCCACTTCTTCAAATGAAAGTGTTTTAGCACTGCATGAAACTCGTTTTTCTCCATTTTTATGGAAAATGTGAACACGGTAATGTTAAATGTTAACCAAATGAGAACTACACGGCACACGTGGCTAAAATTGTCATGAAAATGATGATATGTGCCAACGCTGGTATGAATGAATGAATTGTGTCCCCGTCTGTTGAAAATTTACCAAACTTTTTGAACATAATATTTTTTATCCTTATCAAAAATAATTCTAGAAAAGTGTTTTATATATATATATATATATATATATATATATATATATATATATATATATGCCACGACAATCAAAATGTTCACTCTAACCCACTGCTTCTCCTAGTAAAACAAGGAGATATGTTTAGTGACAATATTCACATTGAACCTCCGTTAAACTACTTGCTCAAAATACCACACAAGAAGAAAATAAATATGTTATTAAGCTGATGATATTTTGCAGGATTTCAAACTAGCATCTTCAGAGCACTAAAACACTTGTCACAGGACATATGCACTACAGTAAAGTAATAGTGGAAACAGTTCAATTGTGAAACCTTCCAGAGCTGGATGTAACTCAGTCTACAACTGTTTTAAAATGACAGTTTCCTAAATTATGGATAAATTAGTGCACTTGTTGAAGATTGGGAAATGCTGAAATAGTTTGCTTGAAATTCATGCAAACTATGTTGAACATCCCTTTGTACAGGGTTAAATGGAATCAGCATCAACATTGAAGTCTTTGGCAGAATGTAGACAGGAATGCCTATTCATACTTGAAGTAGAAAAAGCCATAAAAAACCTGAAATGTGGAAAGGCAACTGGAGTAGATAAAATTCGACCAGAAATGCTCAAATATGGAGGTATAAAAGTTTACAACTGCTGCACTGCATAATTCAGAAGGCCTGATCAGAGGGTTGAATTCTGGATGATTGGAGTAAAGCTTTCATAGTACCTAGCTTTAAAAAAAAGGGAAATAAAACTAAATGTGAGAATTACAGTATATCCCTACTCAGTGCTTCTGGTAAGATTTATAAAAGTATACTTTAGAAATAGCTAAAAAAATTGTGGAAGAGAAACTTGGTGAAGAACAAGCTGGATTCAGGCCAAATATAGGTTGTCAAGATCTCACTTTAAGATAGATAGTTGAGAAATCTTGGGAATATAACAAGGATTTGTATTTAAATTTTATAGATCTGGAAAAAAGGGGTGCATAAGGGTCAAAGCTGTATAACTGAGAGGAGACCTCCACATAGCCTTTAAAGGAATGCGGAGAACTGACCAGGGCTTCTGACCTAATGTCCAATCCACACCTTCTCGTAGTGCACCCTGTTGGGTATCTACTTGAATACTGAATGAACGAGGATGGGCTGGCATTTTGGGATTTAGCCAACCAAATTGTATTCTTATTGGTTAAACCAAAATAAGAAATTATGGTACGTACAACATGACAAAATTTCATGCCGGCTGGGGCGTCACCTGGTTAAACAAGCTCCCCCCGTTGTTTTCGCCAGGGAACCAGGGCGAACAGCGAAAAGTCAGCTACTGGAACAAATCTGAAAACAAACCCCAACTCAACATCACCAGAGTTAAAGATTGGTACTATCAACATAAGAAGCCTGAATGGCAAAGAAATGGAGCTAGCTGAGGAATTAGATAAGTACCAGATCGACATAATAGGGTGACTGAAACAAAAAAGACAAAAACTGGTGAGATCTTTCTGAGCAATAAATACAAAATGTTATATTCAGGCAATGACAGTCGAGGAAAAGAAGGAGTAGCCATAGTATTCAACACAAAATACGACGCTAATCTTCTTGAATGGTAGTCAATCTCAAGTAGAGTAATGTGGGCAAATATGAGAATGGGAAACTGGACAATGAGACTTATTTGTGCCTGTGGTCCCACAGAAGGTTCTACTAAGGTAGAAGTGGAGGAATGTTTTGAGGCTTTAGAAAAAGCAACTGACACAACGAAAAAGGAAAAGTTGGTCCTTGTTGGGGATCTAAATAGCAGAGTAGGAAATGATTGTGAGACATATAAAAATATTTTGGGAAAATTTGGAGAAAAGAGCAAAGCTAATAATA
This sequence comes from Typopeltis vanoorti, assembly GCF_054136105.1. Classification (NCBI taxonomy): domain Eukaryota; kingdom Metazoa; phylum Arthropoda; class Arachnida; order Uropygi; family Thelyphonidae; genus Typopeltis; species Typopeltis vanoorti. Next base: position 84,026,188 of record NC_143554.1, read on the forward strand.
ATGGCAAATATCTGTTGGATTTCTGCTCAGGACATGGACTGGTTATTACTAACACTATGTTCCAACATAAAAATGTGCACAAATTCACATGGAGAGAAGAGGCAAGGAATAAGAAAAGTCTCATTGACTATGTTATTGTTGATAGTGATGTTTTCTCCCTGGAGCAGGACACCAGAGTGTACAGAGGATTTGAAATTGGAAGTGATCACTATTTAATCTTGAGCAGGATAAAATTGAATTTCATATTGAAAAGAATAACATGTAAGAAATTTTAAAGCGAATAAAAGTTGAGCAGCCCTCAGATGTGAACTGTAGACTGAAATACACAAAGATTATTGAAACAAAAATGAAAGAGTTTGAGAACAGGAATCAAACCTTGGAGATTCAGTGGCAAACTCTGAAGAAAACATTGATTGATTCTGCGAGAGAGGCATGTGGTGAGGTTGTCTGCAAAGATAACTCCCTGGTGGACACAGGAAGTTAAAGAGGCAGTGAAGGAAAAGAAGGAAGCATACCAAAAGTTCCTGTCAAATAAGTCAGCTTGTGCTCTTAGAGAATATAGAGACAAATGCAAGAATGCTAAACACTGTGTAAAACTAGCTAAACAAAAGTCATGGGAGGACTTTGGCAAGAATATAGAAAATAAATATCAAGAAGGTGGCAAAATATTCTGCAGGTTGTTGAAGAAGCTTAGGAATGGAGGAAAGAGTGCTGTAAAAGGAGTTAGAGATGATAAAGGTGACATGAAAATGAGAGAAAAAGATATCCTTAAAGTATGGAGTAATTAAACTTTGAAAGACTGCTAAATGAAACAAGCAGTGATGACAGCATAGTAGTAAAAAACACTGACCAGGCATGCAGTCAGGAATACATATCCATACTTGAAGTAGAAAATGTCATCAAAGGCTTGAAATGTCGAAAGGCAGCAGGAGTAGATGATATTCTACCAGAAATGCTGAAGTATGGTGGTATAAGAGTCTTACAGTGGATGCACTACATAGTTCAGAAAAAACCTGGACAGAGGGACGAATTCCCAATGATTGGAGTAGAGCTCTCATAGTACCGATATATAAAAAGAGAAATAAAACTGTATATGAGAATTACAGAGGTATTTCCCTACTGAGTGTTCCTGGCAAGATCTATTCAAGTATACTTGAGAAACGGTTGAGAAGAATTGTGGAAGAAAAGCTTGGTGAAGAACAAGCTGGATTCAGGCCAAATAGAGGCTGTCAGGATCAGATCTTCACTTTACGACAAATAGTCGAGAAAGCATGGGAATATAACAAAGATCTGTATTTAAGTTTTGTCGATTTGGAAAAGGCATATGACAAGGTGCCGAAAGAGAAGCTATTCAATACTCTACCGTTATATGGTGTCAATGGCGCATTATATCAAGCAATACTTAGTCTTTATTTGAGTTGTAAGTCAGCAGTTAGAATTGAAGGAAGTACAGGAAGATGGTTTAATGTTAAATCTGGTGTGAGACAAGGATGTACATTATCCCCTCTGTTATTCATTATCTATATGGATCACATTATGAAGGAAAGTGGTATTAAACATGATATCAAAATTGGAGATGTTAATGTCAGCTCTTTGCTTTATGCGGATGATGTTGCACTTCTAAAGAAATCCGCTACAAGTCTGCAAGATTCTCTGACTAAATTGAATAACTGTTGTAATAGATATGGTATGAAGGTCAGCAATAAAAAGACAAAGACAATGAAAATAGGCAGAATCATTGAAAATGTCAACTGTGTTGTGAATGGAGAACCTGTGGAGCAAGTAAAACATTTCAGCTACTTAGGCACGATTTTTAGTGAAGATGGTAAATTAAATATAGAAATAGACAACAGAATCAGCAAAGGTGGTATGATGGGAAGTGAATTGAATAAATTCATATGGAATATGAGAGAAATTAGTCGGAACACTAAATTAGCTGTATACAAGACAGTGTTCAAACCAGTTTTAACTTATGGATCTGAGAGTTGGGTGAGAAGTAAAGCACTTGACCAGACTAGAGACCGCAGATATGAGAGTCTTGAGAAAGATTATTGGTGTGAACAGATGGCATCAATGGCAATATCATATTAAAAAGGAGGATATTAGAAAAGAACTTGACATTGTTAGCATCCAGGAATGTGTTAGCAGAGCTAATCTCAGGTGGTATGGTCACTTAAACAGAATGGGCGAAGAAAGATTAGCAAAACAGTTGTTCTCTACCAGGTTAGCAGCAGAACGACCCAGAGGAAGACCAAGATATAGTTGGATTGATATGGTACAAAGTGCCGTAGACGATAGAAATATAAGATCTGATAATGTTGGAGTCTTGACAAGTAACAGACTTATTTGAAGGAAAATTGTAGATAGGAAGTTAGTAATGATGTAATTTTTTTCATGTAGTACTATTGTATCCTGTACACCCCTTGAGGGTACATGGCAGGAATTTGATGATGATGTTGATGAGATCTGGAAAATGCATATGATAGTACTAAGAGGAAAGCTTTTCAAAATGCTACAGTTATGTGGTGTGAATGGGACATTATATCGAGCAATACATGGTCTCTGTGTAAGCAGTAAGTCAGCAATTAGAATTTGGGGAGATACAGGGAAATTTGATGTTAAGTCAGATGTGCGACAAAGCTGAATGTTATCTCTACTCTTATTGATTATCTATGTGGATCACATTATGAAGGAAAGTGGTATTAAATTCTAAATAAATCCAGTACAACTCTGCAAAGTTCCCTGATTAAATTGAATAACTGTTGTAATAAAATTTTGATGTGAAAATCAGCAATCAAAAGACAAAAAAATGATGAAAATAGGCAGAAACTTTGAAAACGTAAACTGTATCCTGAATGGTCAACCCATAGAACAAGTAAAACTTTTCAGCTATATAAGCACAATTTTTAATGAAGGTGATAAATTCAATATAGAAATAGACAACAGAATTCTTAAAGCTGGTATGGTAGGAAACCAATTGATTAAATTTATATGGAATAAGAAAGAAATTAGTCAAAACATTAAATTAGCTGTATACAAGACAGCATTCCAACCAATTTTCACTTATGGATCTGAGAACTCGGTTAGAAATAAAACGAACACAGAAATATAAGATCTGATAAATAATAGATTAATTTAGAGGAAAAATGTTGATTTGAAGTTAGTAATGGTGTAACATTTTCATTTAGTCATGTTGGAGGCTTAATAGATTTTTTACAACACTCAGAAAGGATTAAAAAAGAATTTAATACTTCCTATATTTCGTCCTAGTCATTAGGACATCTACAGGGATTACCAAAATAACTAATGTAACATGAACACAAATATCATACAATACTAAGCCCAGCCACGTGGGTGACACTAAAGTTCTCACAGCACTTAAGCCTCTACACACGAATTCTAATCATTCATGGAGAAGATTTAGCATGCAAATCCAAGCAATACGGTAAGTCAAAACTACGACTATCTAGGCAACTAAATAGGCTGGCCTTTTTAAAAAGATGTCGGGATACAAGAGTGATACCGAACTACATTAAACTAAAGACCAATTTCCATTCCAAAAAAGCACTCCGCATATATAACCGTGCCAGCCTGTCATTACTACGCGAGCATATCGCCTCTACTCGTGCCACCCTCTTAGTGACGAACGGCGCCGTTGGCTGCTTACATTCAGAGCTCTCCACCGTTCTTAACCCTGAACTTTTGTCGATTCTCTCTGGCATTTCGGAAACTTCCGCACAGAAAGAATTTCAAAAAATAAAAAATAAACACATCAAGAAATATAACAACCTGGTTAAAAACAAACCACAACCACAAATTCAACTGCTCCAGACAGTAGTAAACCTTTCTTCCAAAAGGCTCAACGACGATGCCGTCAGCACCCTTTGCCTCAGCCGTATTTTTGCCATCGCTCCGAAGGAAGTGCCGGTGCTTGATGTAATGGTTAACATCAAACGTGGGATCGGTCGCTTACCGTCGGAGATAGCCAACAACATCAGACTTGATGTAGCCAACATCCTCGCTCATTCTTTGCCTCCAAAAAGTAATTTATCGTATGGCCAACGCACGGCTCTCCTGAAATTACGGAAAGAAAAAAGTATCATCATCACCAGAGCGGATAAGGGTAGTGCCATGGTCGTTCTTAATACCAGTGAATACAATCACAAAATGAATATTATCCTCCGCGATCACGCTACCTACATCCCGCTAGAACACAACCCCACAAAAACACAAGTTAAGAAATTAAAAATCTTACTTAAAAAAGTATCTTCCTGGCCCCCTGACATCACGAAAAACTTGAACCTTTCCGCTTCCGTTCCCCCCCCCCCCCCCCGAATATACAGTTTACCAAAAATCCACAAACCCAATTCCCCACTCAGACCTATAGTAGATGCCACCAATGCACCTTGCTACAGACTGTCTAAACAGCTGGCCAACTCTCTGACCCATCACTGGAAGGTCCACTTCCTATATAAAAAACTCGACCCATTTTAAAGCCCTCATAGAAAATTTAACCTTGAATAACGCAGACATATTGGTAAGCTTTGATATCTCCTCCTTGTTTACCAATATTCCCTTAACTGACATCTCTCTTAGAAAACGTTTTTCCATCTGACATCTTAGATCTCTTTTCCTTTGCCATTAACTCTGGGTATTTTTCTTGGAAGAACAAAATCTACAAGCAGATAGAGGGAACCGCCATGGGTTCCCCACCTCTCTCCCCTCTTGCCAATTTCTATATGGAAGATTTTGAAAAATGAGCCATAGACTCAGCCCCACTCAAACCTTCTATCTGGTTAAGATATGTAGATGATGTGTTCTCTATTTGGCCTCATGGCCCAGACACGTTAGACTCCTTCTTCGGTCATCTCCATAGCTTACATCCAACAATCCAGTTTACTATGGAAAAGGATAAGAACAATTGTTTACCCTTCCTTAGACCCCTTAGTCACACGCCTGCCTAATGATACACTTGCCTTCACTGTATACAGAAAACCCACACACACAGGCAGATACATTCACAATCTCTCCCACCACCACCCCTCTCAACAATATGGCATTATTAAAACTCTTACCAAGAGAGCCCACAATCTTTGTTCCAGTGGAACCACCCTCACTACTGAGCTTAACCACATACATAACACTTTCCTCTCCAATGGCTATAGTGATCACAGTATCAAAAAAAATAATCAGTTCCTCCCCCATTCCCCGTCCTGCTCGTCAACAAGATTTTAAAAATGCCATCACCATACCTTACATCCGTGGCACATCCGAAAAAATAGCCAAGATTCTAAAAGAGTACAACCTACATACAGCATATAATCCCCACTGCAAACTTGCTACCTTTATCCGTTCTACGAAAGATCAGCTCCCTCCTCTCTCTCTCTCTCTGCCTGGAGTTTACAAAGTACCCTGTTCCTGTAAACTGGCGTACTTTGGACAGACAGGCAGATCAGCATCCATCTGCCTGGAGGAACACAAGTCTTACATCTGTAAACACAACTATGGTCATTCAGGCTTGGCTGACCATGTCTTGGACACCACCCACAGGGTATCATGGAAGAAAACCACCATGCTCCATCACAGAAAATTCTAGAAAGAAAGACTATTCTTAGAAGCAGCAGAGCAGCTCTCAGAAATCAACCAAATCTTAATAAATACGGTTGCATTAAGCATCTGAAGATTTGGGAAACACTCATCACCAGAGGTCCCACCTTACATTCCAGGCCACCTACTAGTTATTTTTGTAATCTTCGTAGATGTCCTAGTGACTAGGACGAAATATAGGAAGTATTAAATTCTTTTTTAATCCTTTCTGAGTGTTGTAAAAAACCATTAAGCCTCCAACATGATGTCCTCACAGCACTTTCACCTCTACGCATGAATTTTTCATTTAGTAGCATCATAATATCCTGTATACCCCCCCCCCCCTCCCAAGATATATATATATATCAGGAATTTGATGATATTTTATTGGCATAAAACTTTTGCCCAGTATCAAGAGCATCTTTGGTATGACTTTCAAATTAAACAACTAGAACAGATACCAGTAGATTTAACATGGAAAATGCATGAACTGCAAGTACATGATGCAGTGTCATGGTCTAAATAAAGTAAACATTCAAGTTCTAGTAAAAATAAAAATAACTTCTAACAGATTAAAAAAATAAATAATCTGGAACTTGTAAAGGACTATTTCTCACAAGATCAACACTTTTCACCATCATATCCAGCTTACTCTCTTGAGTTAGAAGAAAGTAATTGGATTGCTTTTTAGATCTCCTTTTACTTCTAAATGATCTGCCTTCATTTCTCAGTTTTTAGAAAGAAAACACATACTGGACTTTACATTCATGCTCTTTCACACAATCATAATCGTCAAAAGCCTGGTATCATTAAGACTGGTACATTGAGCACACTTTCTCTATTGAAATGCTGCTCTCTCAGGAAATAAATCACATTATCCTCCTTCCTTGTTAATGGCTTTACCGAATCTTATGTCAACAAGATAATTTATAGTTATAGTGTTTCCCTATCATCTGTCTCTCATTGTGATAGTGATGGGGAGATGGTCCACTGTTATATCTTGAATGAAGAGATTTCGTTGTGAAATATCTCATATCAAAACACTGAGAGAAATACTTGTATATAAGTAGAGATGTTAATTGCTTGAAAAATTTTAAATAAACACTGTTAATATTGAACTGTTCTATGTAAGATAATATTACCTGTTCTTCTTGTAAATTTAACAATGGAAGAAAAATTGATGAGAATTATGTTAGTATGTAAAAGTGAGTTCAAAGTTTGCAAATGAGACATTCGGATTAGTAACATGCCCCAAGGCAGTTACATACACATGGAGTAAGTTGCGAGCAGGAGTTTCCCGGGAGACGCAAGGAGAAGGACCGGAACCGCGTGCAAAGGAGTAGTGCTGAGTGAAAAGGTATGACGCTGTAGGAGCATCACTCAAGGTACAATATAAAAAGCTTGACACCGCTAGCTTGCTCTCTCTCTTAAGCTCTTACTCTCAGTGCTCTTCATTTGATTGCTTCTCTCTCAACTTTGGCACAGGTCACTCGAGGGGCCTAGCTCGAGTTATTCCCTGAGATGAATACATGAGAGCGGTCAACAGAACGATGTCTAGACACAGTTACACAGCTGAGTAGCGAGCCAAGTGTGGGCATTTCGTCAGTAAAGCAGGAAAAATCAACGCAAGCTGACTGTCATGCTAGACCATGTGGACCAACTTAAGCAGAGCTGTTCTCGTCTACATTGGAGAGGATAATTCATGATTGTGAGTTCCAGGCTGGCCCATCGGAAAGACAGCTGTTCGGAATTAGAAGGAATGAGCTGTGGAAAGAATTGTAAGGATCGAGAGATAGACCCGACGAAGTACGAAGGTCCCGGTAACGTACGAATCTTTTAATTTTCTTTGTGTGTATAAAAGAGCTCTGTGTGTGATAATGCCCAAAATTATTCATTAGTGGGACCTATATAAGATACATATGAAACAGGACTTTAGGGCTTAGCCTGATACCAGAATGTTTTATCTCTGAGAGTGAGTTCTGATATAGTGTGGTGATAATTTTTTATATAGTATGTTATAGTTTAGTAATGCTTGAAGTTTGATAAGTTAAACATTGACAGAAATTGTAGATTTGATTTTTAATAATCAGTGAATTGATTTAGAATTAATATTGTCTCGTGGTAGAATTCAACTAGGAATACTGAAGTATTGTATAGTTAAGTCTGTTAACTTAGGAGAAAGATTTACTTTAGTTATATGACAAGTCTTGTAAATTTGTATTGTGATAGTTTGATGAATAAACCCTTTTTCTTTTACCTAACAAATTGCCTGATGAATGAATCCAATGCACCACTCATTAAGTAGAACCTGAGCAGAACTAATTAATTGGGGAAGACTACGACTGCAACGAGAGTTTAAAATAAGGGATTTAGCTAACTTGGAAACTGTTATTATATAAATTGTATAATCGTGTGTCACTCTGAGAGTTCACTCCTTGATTAAGAAGCTTTATTCTGATTTAAGGGTTCTGGATGGCGTAGCATTAACAAACAAATTTTCCAGAACCCAACGAAGAGACAGCTCCAGATTTTCAATAAAGGAATTGGCTCTATCCAGGCGCAGTTTCTTTGTTTATCGAATTCGCACACGTGAGCAATCTAAGTGATGGCCACAGAATTGATAGGTAGTTTGAGTATCGATAGGGCATATAAAGAGGAACCAGAGAGTAATGTCCCCTACCTAAATAATGCCATCTTAAATCATAATACACATTAAATTAAGGAAAGAACATTTATAACACTGTCATGTTAACATTCCTTATGTTAAAGGTGTTTCAGTAGGTATAGCCAAACTACTTAGATCTGTTGGCCTACAAATGTCCTTCTGCCCTGTCAACAAGATATCCACTTTTCTAGGCTCATCTAAAGATAAGTTTTCACCTTCGGCCCACCCTGGAGCTAATCAAATTACTTGGCAGTGTGGATTATCATTTTGGTGAATAATTTAGATCAGTTACTATGTGTTCGTGATGAGCATTTAGACTACATTAAGTTGTTTTGTCAGCCAGAACAATTGGGACTTGCAGAACATGCTATCACACCAGACAATGAATCATTTAGAAGAAAATTAAGGTTCTCCATAAAAGTAATAATCTCTTAAGATGTTTATACAAATGAAAACAGTTCTTTACAAGTTCCAGAATTCATTTATTTTTTATTTTATTTGTTTATTGTATTTTATTATAATTTTTTTAAAATCTCTTATTAAAAGTTATTTTTACCAGAAACTTGATGTATTTAAGCTATGCCATTCTACATCATGTATGCTAATTTGAAAGTCATACCAAAGATGCCCTTGATACAGGGCAAAAATTTTATGCCAATAAAATATTTACATAAGTAAAATCCATATTATGTTTAACTAATTATTATCTTGCATTCCAATTCATCATGTTGATAAATTATCACATTTATTTTGTTTTTGTGTGATCTGGTATCAGTAATAGCAAAAATAATCTATAATGAAATGTGACTTATGTAAGAAAAATTTAATTGTCTACCCCAGAACCTAAATTATTGATTGTTGGACCTAATATATATTGATATCAATAATTTGGATCCAAACAGAGCTCACATTTGGTTTAGATTTATCTACGCTTTTATGGGACAATTTGAATCATTTCTGCAATATCTTAATTTCATTGTTATTTTAAATTAATTACTGGCAAAAATATGTAGATCCCTTATGTATGGAGTTGTGCATTAGTTGGGCAAATAAGTTGAGTTCAAACTAGCATCACAATTGCCTTAGTAAACTAGCTAAACATTTGGCCAAAGCCCTCACACACTATACTAGCAACACACCTTCACACATAAAAAAAACTCAGCCCACTTCAAAGCCAGCATAGAAAACCTTACACTCAAACACACTGACGTAATGGTCAGTTTTGATGTCTCCTCCGTATTCACAAATGTCCCACTCAAAGAATCCTTAGAGCTAATCCAAGCTAAATTTCCTCCATATCACAGCCCTATTTCAGTTCACAATGAACTCAGGCTATTTTGTTTGGCAAGGAAAATTCTACAAACAAATAGAGGGGACAGCCATGGTTTCTCCACTCTCTCTCCCCACCTTTGGCCAACTTTTATATGGAGACTTTTGAAGAGAAAGCCTTAAACTCTTCCCCACAAAAACCAACCATATGGCTTCACTATGTTGATGATGTGTTAGCTATTTGGCCACATGGCTCCGATGCACTCCTCTTCTTCCTAACACACTTAAACAACCAACACCCAACTCAGAAACTTAGCATTATCCATAGTCTCAAGAAAAGAGCTATACAGTATACGACAGACAAGGATGACCTACTAACGGAATTAACCACAATATCCAGAGAACTTTCTTTAAATGGTTACCCTAAAAGACTCTATAACAAGATTCTGTTTACTGATATACCACATCGACAACGTGATGACGTCCAATACATCAGTACAATTACAATTCCTTTTGTCAACAACCTTTCCAAAAAATTAGCTAACCTTTTAAAACCATACAAGATCAGAGTGGCATTCAAACCAATCAATACTATTCAGAAATTTTTAAGATCACCGAAAGATCCTCACCCATTCTACAAATACTCTGGAGTATATAATATTCCTTGCTCATGTGGTATTAGTTACATAGGTCAGACATCTAGAAGCTTCGAAACGAGAAAGAAAGAACACATAGGATATGTCAGAAATAACAGACAAGACATTTCAGGCCTTTCATGCCACTTTGCCTCTACTAACCATCACAATGAGTGGGATAAAAGCCTTATGCCATACATAGAAGATAACTACCATTCAAGAACCTTTAAAGAAGCAGCTACAGTCGCCCGTAAAACTGAAAACCTAAACAAAAATCAAGGTCTAATTTTACCAGAAATTTGGAAAACTTTTATCAGATCATTAAATATCAAAGAAATGAACTTTCATAACAATTACGTCATGAGTCATCACGAATAAATCACGTTAACGAGACACGCACATTGTCACGCACAATAGCAATTTTTTGTATGATTTAGAACCATCGGTTATAACCTAGTCTGTAACCTTCATTTTGTGCTTACTGATTTGTATTCCCTGAGGATGCCAATAGAAACAGATTGGCGAAACATGTAGGAGGATAAAAATAAAGCTACTTGATAAAGATTTTATAAAAAAGTGTAATAGTCTTATGAATAATTGTCAAGAAAAAATTCAACATAATGAACAGGATCAACGCTATTTAATTATATTATGTACCTTGATCTTCAATTTTAGTGGAAAAAATTTTCTTTATACTTCCTTGCTGATTAGTCACTAGCATTTGCAACACAGATGTTATTTCGTTCAGTTTTGAGAACAGAGAATATGTCCCTATTGTTGTAATCAGTTTGCAGGCAATTTTTATGATCGGTCATAAACAGCAGTATTCTCTTTCCCGATTGTTGAAAGATTTCGACGTGTGAAAATTAAGGATAATTCATGAATATTCCATGTTTAAAAATATGCCGCTTGGTCACTGACATTTGCTACACAGATGTCACTTCCTTCAGTTTTGAGAGCAGAGGATACGCCGTCGATTGTTATAATCTACTTGCAGACAATTTTTATGACTGATCATAAACAGCAGTATTCCCTTTCCCAAATGGTGAACGGTTTTGTTGTGTGAAAATTAATGATACACAAATGTTATTAGGCATTCTGGATCTGAGCTTTTCGACATATTCTCGAATATTATTCTCCTCAGAATATTTCCGCTATAAAATATTTATTCATGAAAAATGCTTAGAAAACTAAAATGACAAATTCCAGATAGATAGAAAAATTTTTAAATCTGTAACATTTATTTTTAAGATGTATATAGGCAAACTAATCGAATTTAGGTTTCGAAAAAAATGATGCACTAATCGAGGATTACTGTATACTGTAATAGTCATACATGATTAAGTTTAGATAGTTACCAGCTTTCTATTAATAATTTTTCTTCAAATTATGTCATGACTCATATTGTGACATCTTATATTTCATTCTTTTAAGACACTGTGATTCACCTAGATCTTACTCTTCCTCTATTTTGCCTGCATTCCTGATAAAACACCTGTGTTACCAGAATACAGAATCAAAAACCTGTTTTGCAGACTATACTCTCATTTTATTTAAGCGAGCATACCATCTTAGATTAACTTCACTAATACAGTTTTGGATGTTAACAGTGTCAGTTTTTTCCCTAATATCTTTATGTTCAGTATGATTCTGCCATTGTTCACTTGCCTAATTTTTCTTAGAATTCTTATATTTGTGGGCTTTTCATCAATTTTTCTCCCCTTAGCCCGTCTATAAACACAAGTGAAAATAATTTCACGTACCTATTGTATAGTGCTAGTTTAGTGTTATGAATTTGTTAAACAGGCTCCACACTAATAATATTGTATGCACATACTACTGTATCTGCATACAGTAAAGAGCTGAGTTAAATATTTCTGATTTTTATATCAGGTTGAATGGTAGTTTGCTTAATAATATAATCCATATGGGATATGAATAAAGCAGGAAATAACTTGCACCCTTGTGCTACACCTTGACGTTATCTCATAGCATCTTCCTGTACCTCTGTCATTTCTGACTTTATCTGGCAGCTTAGTATATTCTGTATATTGCTTTGCTTACTATTCCTTTTACTTCATATAACTAGCATTTTAAGGGCTTTTCTCTGCCACTTTATCATGTGCCTTTTCTAGAAATGTAAAACTTAAATATAAATCTTTGTTATATTCTCATGATTAAACAACTATTTGTCTTAGTGTTAAGATGATATCCTGAAAATAAACTATCCTGAACCAGCTTGTTCTTCCCCAAGTTTCTCTTCTACAATCTCTTCTCCTCATCTCACATGCTTGTATATAACTGCCTGTATATGCCTATGTGGGGATGATTGACAATCATCTCCTGATCTACCTGATTTAAGGTGACCAGTGGCATACCTCAGAGTTCAGTCCTTGGGCCATTATTGTTCAATCTGTACATTAATGACATCAGTCAGGATCTAACATGAGATGTGCAATTGTTTACCAATGATGCAAAGATAGGCAAGGTAATCAGAGATCCTACTGATATTTAGCACTTACAAAATTATTTGAATAGACTGGAATTTGGGCAAACGAAAATTGCTGTCAGTTTAATGTTAGTAAGTGTAAAGTTATGCACTTTGGCGTGATTAGAGTCCCAGCAGCATATTATGTTAGCGGGGTTATGCTACAAGAAACTGAGGAGGCAAGGGATCTTGACATATTGGATAGGAATTTGAAGTTCAAAGGTCACATAGCAAAAGTTGCAAATACAACTCAGAGGATAAATGCAATGTTGAAGTGATTCTTGACATATAAGGATGAGGAAGTCATTTTGCCTCTTTATAAAACTGATAAGAGCACACCTGGATTATTGTGTGCAGATTTGGTCTCCTAGATTCCAAGGGGATAAAGAACTGTGGAAAGGGTGCAAAGAAAAGTTACAAAGATTATATCCAGATTATGGGATTTATATTATGATGACAGGTTGTGAGTATGTGGATTACATACTCTGGTTAACAGGAGAAAAGGAGTGATATGATAGAGGTCTATAAACTTTTGAATGGATATTAGAGGATAGCATCTGATGAAATTTTTCGTTATATGGAAGGTGGGAAGAGAACACGAGGGTATCCATGGAAGTTAAGTTTGTTCACAGTCAAGAAATGGGGTAAGATCTAGGTTTTTCTCTCACAGAGCAATGGGTGAGTGGAATAGTTTGCCTTTAGGGGTAATGAGTACATATAGTGTGAATGAATTTAAGAGAAGGTAGGACAGCTGGTTTGGATGATTTTATAGCCTCTCTCAATGAGTCCTCCTGGAGGTCTTAGATGATAATAGTAATATGATAACTAAATACTTAAGGAATTGACAGCTTACACTAGAAATATAAATTAAATCAACTTTAATATATACTTTCCGATATTTCATTGGAAGTTCCCATGCCATCTTCATGGGAACTTAAGATAAAGACACGTGCACGCAAGTACTACATAACAACAAATGAGAAACGAAGTGAAGAAGCTACCATTTTCCTAAAGTCCTGATTGTGCCCCCTGGTGGGCTATATTAGGTGTTCTTGGTCTTTGGGCTGAAGTTCTTCTGATATATGTTTCCCAAATTTGGGGCAGTCTCATGCATCCAAATTTGTTGAGGTTTGGCATGTTCCTAAGGGCTGAGGCTGATTCCATGAATAGTCTTTCATATTTGAACTTGCTGCGATGTATTACTGTGGCTTTCTTCCACCTTATTCTGTGGCAAGTATCCAGAGCATGGTCTGCAAGCCCAGAGTGGCTGTACTGGTGAAATCTGATGTAGTCCTTGTGTTCTAAGATTCTGATATTTGCTGTCCTGCCTGCTTGGCCAAAGTAGGACGATTTCACCAGTACAGCCACTCTGGGCTTGCAGACCATGCTCTGAATACTCACCACAGAATAAGGTGGAAGAAAGCCACAGTAATACACCGCAGCAAGTTCAAATATGAAAGACTATTCATGGAATCAGCTTCAGCCCTTAGGAACATGCCAAACCTCAACAAATTTGGATGCATGAGACTGCCCCAAATTTGGGAAACATATATCAGAAGAACTTCAGCCCAAAGGCCAAGCACACCTAATATAGCCCGCCAGGGGGCACCATCAGGACTTTAGGAAAACGGTAGCTTCCTTGCTTCGTTTCTTATTTGTTGTTATGTAGTACTTGCATGCACTTGTCTTTATCTTAAGTTCCCATGAAGATGGCAATGTGACGTTGTTGAAATATCAGAAAGTATATATTAAAGTTGATTTAATTTATATTTCTCGTGTGCTCTGTCAATTTCTTAAGTATTTAGTTATCATGTTTAACCAGCGTATAAGCCTTTCTGGTTGAATATCATCTACCCCAGTTGCTTCTACATTTCAAGGTTCTGATTACTTTTTCTGTCTCAGAGCATATGTATATATGCTGGCCTGGTTAGCTGAGTTGTGTGTTTGCTCTCCAGTCAACAGGCTATAGGTTTGATTCCTGTTGTAGGTATGATAGATAATTTTTGCGATTATCTTCAAGTGAGATCATCATCCCACTTAGTGGAAGCTTGAAGTGGCTTGAAAAAGGTCCATGTTTGGTCCTTAGAGGAAGGCTTATTTACAAATATGTAAATAATTAATAAAAAATGCAAAAAATATATATATAGGAAGTATACTCTTTTTTTTGTTTTGTATATAAAAAACAGTCATCCTGTGACTAATGCTTCACTACTTTTATGCATAGTTTAGTGTTCTAACATTTTTCTCTGAATTCCCATGAAGATTCCTGATTTACTTCTCATTGACTTTGATATGATTTCTTCTTTTTCGTATCTGGCCTGCCTGTAATTATTTTTTTCTTAGCCCACTATGACGTGTAGAGTTTTTCTGTCCTTACAGATGACAGCACCTTATTCTTCCCTGGCAGAATCAGTCAATGTTTTCTTCACATTTTGCCACTTAATCTCCAAGGTTTGGTTCTTGTTTTCAAACTCTTTCATTTTTCTCAGCATTTAATCAACTTTGTGATCTGTCTGTTTATATTTTTTTGGATGTTTTAACCTTGAAGTCACCAGTTTTTCCATTTTAGGTGTATTTTTATTTAATATAATGACTAGTAAATTTCCTGTCATTTCATAAACATTTTAGTTGTAAAACATTCTTTATTTAAATATGAACATTAAATATGAAACTTTATTTAAATATGAGCAGTGGGTTTGAAGCTATTGTGGTGTTGAAGTCAAGACAAATGGGGTTAAATATATGGTGAGGCATTGCTACAGACCTGAGTAGTTCAACTGCTGGAAACAATGAAATACATTGCCAAATTACATTGATGAGTACTAAGTGGTAATCATCATGGATGACTTAAATTATCCGTACATTGAAGAGAAATCTCCTGATAAGAATGAAAGAGAATTTATTTAATCAAAGAGAATTGAGCTGTTGTGAGACAACTGTTTCAAGCAGCATGTGAAAGAAGGAACTCAAGCCCAAAGAGTGTTAAATTTGATCATTGCATTGAAAAGGATGGCAATTAATAATGTGACTGTTTTGCTACCAGTTGGTGACAATGAATATGCTGCACTGTCCTGAGAAGTATCTATTACCTATTTGTATTTATGTATTTGTGCCTTTTAAATTCATTACTTGCTGACCCAAAACTCCATTCAGTAATCTACCAGAAACATTTATGTGGATGTTCCATTTAGGACAGGTTACATGCTGAACTACAAAGTTTGAAATTGTGACAAACTCAGAAAAAGAATATCTTTGGTCCCATGATATCAGTTACTAAATGGGAAGAATATCAGCAATGCATGTGAAGCTTCAAAAAGGTGCTTATTAAATGAGAATATCTGAATGTATCTCTAGAGTTTGAAGAACAAATAAAGTAGGAGTGAAATGGATGTGTAATCTTATTAAGCAAGAGATCCATAAAAAGATGACGGTGTTGAAGGAATATTGTGAGAATAAGAGAGGAGTTGTGAAATATAAGCACAGTTCAGAACAGTTACAAGTATTGTATGGAAAGTTAAATCTGAGTATGAAAAGAAATTGGCTGTGCAGGCTAAAGGCAACCCAAAAGAATTTTATTGTTATGCTGCAAGTAAAAGGAAAAAGAATGTGAGCCGGACATGCACAAATGATGTTCTGTGTGAAACATCTCTGTAAAAGTGATTCTGTTTAGCTGACATCATTTTAGTGCTATTCAAAAACACACTGGCCATTTGCTATCTGATCATAAGGGAATCACCAATGTTATGCGATCAGTCACGGCGTGCCAACCAGATTAAAACACCACAAATACAAATATAAACTTGCCTCTTTGTTGAGAGATTGCTCTACCTTCCTTCCTATAGACTACGATCCCATCAATACACAGATAAGAACACTTCACAGTCTTTTTAAAAAAAGTCACCTTTTGGCCTGTGGAGATCACCAATGAACTAAAACCATAACAATATTTGACCCACCCCACCCAAAATATATAGACTACCAAAAATCCACAAACAAAATGTGTCATTATTCTCTATTGTGAATTTGGGCATTGATTTTACCCACATAGAAATCAGCCAAACATTTAGCCAAACTGCTCTCACAATATACTGGAAACTTCCCCTTTACACATACAATAAAAAAAAAAAAACTCTGCCCACTTTAAAATCAGTATAGAAAACCTCACGCTCCTACACACTGACATAATGATCAGTGTTGATGATTCCTCTCTGTTCAGTGTCCCACTTAAAGACAACTTAGACTTTATTCAAGCTGTGTTTCCTCCCAATATCTCAGCCCTGTTTAATCTGATATAATTTATGATAATTTAATATGATCTCTGTAAATTTAGTTTGGCAAATAAAATCTACTTAAATTTTATTCCACATAAACCCACTGTTTGGTTACACTACATAGATGACACGTTCTCCATTTTTCAACATAGTCGAATGTTCTCAATTTTTCTCATACATCTAAACAGTCAAAATCCCAAATTCAGTTCACCTTAGAAAAAGAAAGCAAGAACATCCTCAGAACTTCAGTCTCCCTTTACATGTCAGCCTGATGGATCTGTCAGCCTGGGGTTATATACAGTAACCCCAACCCATTATATGGAATTATAAACACTATATAACAGGCCACTGTTATCATTTTTGATAACAGTGCCCTAACCACTGGACTGTGGCTACAATCCTCACCAAATCCAAAAAATATTAAAACCCCAAAACTGCACCTCCAGAACAGAGACTACACAAAATCTATCACCATTCCACTTAACCAGGACACATCTGAAAAATTAACAAAATTCCTAAAGAAATATAACCTTACAACCACTTGCAGGCCAAATTGACATCCCCGATCTACCATACTGAAGACTGGCCACACCCTCTAGACCTGTCAGGTATTTACCTGGTTCCTTACAGCTGCAAACTGTCCTTCTACAGCCCCAACATTGGAATTGTTAGACTACATCTGGTTCTACTACTGTGGCCACCCAGGAGTTGTGACCATGTGTTGGACACTCATCACAGGATGCTGGAAGAAGGCCATTCTGTTCCATCACAACAAATACAAATATGAGAGACTATCCTAGAACTTACATCAGAAAAAATTTCCCAAACCTCAACAAATTTAGTTGCATGAAATTTCCCAAAATATAGGAAGTACCTATCCTCAGAACTTCAGTCCAACAGCCTTTTATCCCACCCATTTTAATCCACTGGGGGGACACTATTTAGGACTTTAGGCTCTCTACTTTGGTGCATGCTTCAGCCTCATTTACCCAGCATTAATGCTCATGTTCACACATATATTGTACTGTGTTCCCTGATGATGGCAATTTGATTTTGCCAAAATATCAGCAAGGTCACATTCAAAGTCAAATATTCAGTATACTATTTAATGTCCTTAAAGAGTAGTTATGAATAGCCAATTAAGCCTTACAACCTGAAAGTATGACAGCTAGAATGTCTGGTCTATAGCCTCCCTTGATTAGTCATTCACTCCCTGGAGGTCTTATGTATAATAGTAATAAATTTATGGATATTATGGATCCATATTATTCCATAATTTAGAATTCTTCAGTATTTTCTTATGTCATGTCTCTACACACTCAGGAAATTAATTTGCAGTTTGTAACTATTCCATTATGATATCAACATTGTAAGCTAGCTTAGCATCAATTGCATAACTGTGCAATGCCCTAAATATTTCCATATACGTTCATTCTTGTCACTTTCAGTATCTGGCAATACAGATATACATCACAATAAAATATTTATAAATAATTAATGCAACGTGTATTGTGCCTACTTTTCTGCTTTATGCAGATGATATTGTATTCCAGGATTCACTAACTATACTGAATAACAGCTATAACATTTGACATGAAAATCAGCAATAAAAAGACCAAAACTATGAAAATGGGTAGGAGCATAGGAAACTTCAGCTACATTCCGAATGGAGATCCTATAGAACAAGTAAAATAGCTTAGCTATTTAGGCACACTTTTTAATGAAGATGGCGGGTTAAATCTGGAAATGGACAACAAAATAAGCAAAGCTGGTATGGTGGGTAGCCAGCTCGATAAATTTATATAGAATAAGAGAGAAATTAGCCAAAAACACTAAATTAGCAATATACAAGACGGTGTTCAAACCAGTTTTAAGTTATTATTACTATTATTATTACTATTATTACGGGCAACTCCAGGGAGTCATTAGACTCATCGAGGGAGGCCCCAAATCATATTCATTACAACTATTCGACATTCATACAGTATCTATCATACCTCGCCTTAAACTCATTCACTGTCACAGCATCCACCACAGACTCAGGGAGTGCATTCCACTCATTCACTACTCTAAAAGTAAAGAACCCAGCTCTAACACCTTTACTAACCACACTTTTGCCCAGTTTCCATGGATGTCCCCTAGTCCTCCCACAACCAGTCCTGTTCTCAAAAATATCTTCTGAATTAATTTTATAGAAACCCTTCATTAATTTGAATGTCTCAATCATATCTCCCCTCCTCCGCCTATCAACCAATTTTTGCAACCCACAAATCCTCAACCTGTTCTCATACGGTTCATTCCACAGTCCTGCTATCATCTTGGTCACTCGCCTCTGGATCCTCTCCACCTCCTCCCCATCAAGATTAAACCTAGGTGACCAAATCTGAGCACAGTAGTCGAGATGGGGTCTTATCAAGGCTCGATACAGAGGAACAATAACCTGCTTGTCTCTGCTTGTCAACGTATTCTTCAGCAACCAAGTGATTCGATGAGCTGATTTGGCCACTTTTGCATTGTGTCCCCTAAATTTCAATTCCTTATCCACTAACACTCCTAAATCTCGTGCCTCATCAATTTCCTGGAACACGGTTCCACCAATGCAGTAAACTGCCGCCAATCTTTTCACCCCAAAATGCATAACCTTACATTTTGCCACATTAAATTGACATCCATTCTCCTTAGCCCAGACCTCCAATCTATCCAAATCATCCTGCAAAATTTTGACGTCATCTGCATTCACTATTGCCCTACCCAACTTTGCATCATCTGCAAACAAATGAACTGTTCCTCTCAGATCCTTTCCTATATCATTTATGAACAAATTAAACAGCAGTGGTCCAAGAACAGATCCTTGTGGCACACCACTAGTCACAGGCCGTCTTGTGGACTCTACTCCTGAGTAAACCACTCTCTGATATCTCTCCATCAACCACCCTCCTATCCATCTCACCAACCCTATGTCCATTCCCATATGCTGCAATTTACTGATTAGAATTCCATGTGGTATCCTGTCAAAGGCCTTAGCAAGGTCCAGTAGAATCACTGTAAACCCATTACCCTTATCCAGTTCAGCCATCACTGTCCTATAAAACCTGAGTAAGTTACTGAGGCATGATCTACCCTTCACAAAACCATGCTGTCTGCGATACAGTATCCCATTTTCTTCTATCCAATCTTGTATTTTCCTCTTGACTATTTTCTCTAAGACCTTGATAATGATTCCTGTTATGCTGATTGGCCGGTAATTTTCAACAGCAGCCTTGGAACCACCTTTGTGCAGTGGAACTATTTTCCTCTCTTTCCACCCTCTTGGGACTGACCCAGTCCTGAGGCTCAAATTAAACAAAATGGTCAAGGGCACTGACAATTCTTTGGCCGCTTCACGTACGACACGAGCTGGTATACCATCCAATCCCACAGATGTATTGATATTGAGGTTCTGTAATAGACTAGTTACCTCTACTTCATTCATCACAATTCCAGTATAAGCTGTTGGTTCTTCCATTCCTGCAAAGCCACCACCTGGATGATATACTCTTGCAAAGTGCTCGCTCAGTAATTCCACAATATCGACTGATTTGGTTACCTCCCTACCCTCAGCATTTTTTAAGATCATTCTACCATGAGCATTTTTCCTTTTACTTGCAACATATTGAAAAAACTGTTTGGGATTCTCTTTAGCCTGCGTGGCCAATTTCCTTTCGTAATCTGCTTTTGCTTTTCTTACCATCCTGGCCTGAGCTTTATACTGTTCCTGCGCCTGATGGTCACCCTTCTCCTTAAATTCCCTCCACAATTGTTTCTTTTTTTGCAGCTCAAGCTTAATAGTGTTATTCATCCATTTAACCCCTACTTGATTTATTATTCGGACTCTTGGTATACAGTCAACCATTGCCTCCTGCAAACAGTTCTTAACCACCTCCCATGCACTATCAACATCCAGCCCTTGCAGTTTTACATACATGGCATTGAGCCAAGCGCACACCTAAGCTTGTCATACTTACCAGCTCGGTAATTCCACATGTACCCTGTCTTAATTGTAAATTCGACTCCTTTAGCCACCTCCCAAGTCATGACCTTATGGTCACTCTCACCAATTGGTGGCAACATGGTTATGTTCGTTACAGCCACATTCTCAGTTGCAATTACTAGGTCCAGCTCTCTCTGCCCCCTGGTATTTTCCAATACATGTTGCCGTAGATAGTTGTCCCTTAATAACCGCATAAAATCCAATTCCTTCCTCCCATGTGCCCTCTCCTCTTTCCAGTCAATGTTACCATAATTGAAATCATCCATAATAATTACCCTCCTTCCACTCATTTCTTCTATTTGCTTATGCATACTATCCCCACCATCCCCTCCATCACCCGGTCTATAGCAGCACCCAATTGTATATTTTGTTCTGCTAGATTCTATCTCACACCAAACAGCCTCAAATGTGCTTTTTTCCCCATCCTGCAGTTCAACTTCTATACTCCTTGGCTGAAGCTCATCAGCTATCATTAATAACACTCCTCCCCCCTTTTTATTCACCCTGTCACTCCTGAACACGCTATACCCGTCGCATTCAATCCCACTAGCTTTATCATCTTCTGTCAGCCATGTTTCACTAATACCGACAACCTGTGGCCTGGAAGTGCCAACCATGGCCAAAAACTCTTCCTTCTTGTTCCTAATACTCCTGGCATTAGTGTACATGAATCGCAGAAGCCCATTTGTTCCGTCCCTACTTTGATGCCTTATACTAACTATCCCATTCTGATTTGTTGTCCGTTGTACTCGCTCGGGCATAATATACTCATTCATACACTTAACTGCTCCCCTAAAGTCTGCATATCTACTCCTACTTATGGATCTGAGTGTTCGGTTACAAATAAAACACTTGATCAAAGACTAGAGACCACATATAATGAGAGTTCTGAGAAAAATTAGGGGAGTGAACTGATGATGTCAATTGAAGAATCATATTAAAAGTGAAGATATTAGAAAGTAACTTGACATTGTTAACATTCAAGAATGTGTCAGCAGAGCTAATCTAAGATGGCCACTTGACAATGGGTGAAGAAAGATTAGCAAAACAGGTGTTTGATGCCAAAATTTCAGAAAAAAGACCCAGAGGAAGACCAAGGTATTGGTGTATTGATTCAGTCAGAAATGCCTTAGAACCATAGAATGTTAGATATGATAATATTGGAGTGCTCAGAATTAAGATTGATTTGGAGGAAAATTGTTGACAGGAGATTAATAATAATATAAACTTAATCACGTAATGCTGTCATTGTAACCTTGAACACCTTGGGGATACACATATCAGGAAACATGATAATGATAATTATTCAAGAAATGCACAGCTACTTCTTCCTTTCCCTGAATGCTACATCTTATAGTCTTCATTTAGCATCATCTTATCTGTTTTTAGTTTTCTTTGTCTTGGTAACACTGGATAAGGTCAACATGACACTTTTCCAGTTCTGCCAGTTCTACTTCTTTCTCAGTGGGGGAAAAAAGTGAAACTAACACTTCTCAATTTGATAGTGGTTATTTCCATTTCTGCCAAGGGTGAGTTGTTTCCATTAGCTGACTTTTCACCATTTACCCTAGTTCTTTGGGGGGGGGGGGGAAAGGAGTCTTTATTTTTGTCTTATTTTTATTTTGGTTTTAAGCCAATACAGAATACAGTTTGGTCAGATAAGTTCCAAATCACCAGCCCATTCTTGTTTGCTCAATATCCAGATGGATACCTAATAATGGGGGCTGAATATGAGAACATGAGGATTGGACAAGTGGTCAGAAACCTCTGCATTCCTTACAGACTATATAGTGGAAAAGATCTCTTTTCCAATATCTAGCTCTGATAACATTTATTACTTATTTAGGTAAGTGAAAGTATGCATACTGATAATTTTCAATCTGGGTTTTTTATAAATATAATTTTATGGAAAATTTTTGCATATTCATCTAAGTAATTATTTTCAGGTTTTTGCATCTCTTTTAATATATGATGTACTTCAATGTCTAGTAGACAAGTTCCAGGAGAAAGATGTAGAATTAATTTTGTTACTGTTCAGAAGTAAGTTCTTGTTTTCTTTTTCTCTTTTAATGATAAAATTATATATATATACACACACACACCCACACACACACAAACACTATGAGCAGCATATATCTTCCAGTTTCCTTTGATTTTGACTTATTCTTCAGATCAGTACACTTTTCCCTCCAGTGTTTTTTTTTTTTTTTTTTTTTAGATTTCCTGATTACCATAATTTCAATTTGAAACTTGATATGGAGGTGTGAATTTTTATCATTTGAATTAGTCATATTTGCCTACTCCAAGGAAGTATTTCTTAATTTAGAATTGGTTTTCTAGTTAAATTTAGCTAATTTCCAGTTCACTGAATGCTGAGTTTGTCACTACAGTTCACAGTAGTATTTTTGTTACCATCCACCATTTAATTAAATGTAACCATCATGTTAACATAATACAGTCAACTTTCTATAGAGAACTTTCAAGGACCGAAGATATAGTTTGGTTTGTTTATTATGGTGAATTTTCTTTAGTTCATTCATTGTTGAGGCTGTAGAGATTTGGCTGGAAATTTTTGGTTGTTTTAGTGAGTGAGTTCACTATAATAGTATTTGCTATAGTGAAGATCCACTGCACCACTTTATTTTTTAAAAAACTAAATAATAATAATAATAATTAATGGCATTAGCACACAATGGCATGCCAAGTTTATGTAGCTATTGTAGACATAGACATATATTGTGTAATGCTGCTACAAAAAAAAAAAAGTCGAGGAAAAAGTTAGGTCACATATCCAAGGTGTAAGTTTATTTATTTAAAAGTGTTCTTAGTAATTAAAAAGGTAGAATTACTCTGGATTTTTTTTTATGTAAAATATTTAAAATATGAAAATAAAGACCTTGTTTTGAATTCTATCTATCTATTTCAAAATATGAATTCTGTCATATTTTGAAAAATCTGTATGAGAAGGGTGTTTTTTCATCGATGGTTAGCCAATCTCATATGGAGGTTATGAGGTTTTTACAATAGATTCTGGTAATCTTTCTTTACTAGCAGGAAAAATTTTTAATTAAAAGGATATGAAAAGAAAACTAAAAAATTTACTAGTATTTTTACTTCAAAGTGTGATAATGTTTTTCAGAATAAGAACAGCTAATTTTAAATAGATTATTAAATCTTAAAAGGATTATCTTAATCTGATAATCTTAAAAAGATTATTAAATCTTAAAAGGATTATCTTAATCTGATAATCTTAAAAAGATTATTAAATCTTAAATTTATTGTACAATATAAAAAAGTAAAATTTATATGATAATTTTAAAAATTTATATTTTATTACAAAAATTTATATATAATATATAGCAAGTAACTTATCAATAGTCCGTGCAGTTAGCCGAGTGGTTATGCGCTTCACAACCATATGCCTGGAAAAGGGGTGTCCTACATTTGATTCCCGTCGCTGACGTGAGGATCTTAGGATCTTTCTCAGACATAGCCAAGTTAGCAGGTCTTGGGCGTGGACCGCAGGGTTTTTCCTCCTGCAAACAGGCAAACCAGCCCCGTGAACACATGCTTCTACAGACATAGGATACCTCCAGGAATAAAGAGTAACCAACCTATTCTGTAGGATTTCGGTTCCAAATGCCTACACAGTAAAATGTGTAGTCTACGCGTGAGCATAAATCAGGATGGATCCTATCAATGAACATAGTGAAAAATGTATAAATAACTCGGCTTATTTGCATTAGGTAAGCATGAAAAAAATTCTGAATATCACAAATTTCTAAATGTACCACATCCATATGCCTACACGTCACTGTTAATGAAGGTAGTGGCATGCCATACCATTGAATACCATCCAAAAGAAATCCCTGGGTGTGTAACTTTTCATATGTAGGATTCACATTAAATATACTGAATGTGTCTGTTTTATTGTCATTCTTACACATACAAGTGATCACAAAACCAGTAACAAAACAGTGGCATGTATGTGGGAAAATAGTAAAGGAGAAAGAAGAAATCTGTTGTGTTTTTTGAAAATCAGGGGAGTGTTTTTATTGAGGGAAATGATATGAGGAATGATATTTCAAAGAATATAGGTAGGTGAAATGAAGGAAGATGAGAAGTTGAGTCTGTAAGTTGCGAAATGTATATGAATGTTAACTAGTAGCTGCTCATGTTCTTACTTGATTGTAGTAAAGCAGATGAATGGTAGAGCATTTGGAATGATTCCAAATGCTCTACCATCATACTGCTCCACAAAATAGTGGCCATTTTGGTGGAGCAGTGTCCATTAAAATATCTGTAAAAAATGACATAATGCAGAAACTGCAGCTATGGGAAAACTACTGGAGGGAGTCATCTAATAAGTGCATTGCCCTCTTCTAGATAGCATTGAGAATTGGGTACACACCACCTCAAATGTGGGAATGATATTCTAAAGTAGGACAGATTTGGAATTAAGTGTTAGGAATTGTGAAGGAGAAAAGTAGTGTTTTAAATGAAAAAGATTATATACTAAATAGTATATAATCCAGGATAGGCTAGGTATGAAAGCCAACCCAGGATGAGGAAGCTGTTATTGTCTGGCATTTGGAATATTACCAACAGTAATAATGGCAAGTGAAGAAAGATCTTTCTTATGAGAAATAAGACAGGATTGTGTTTTTATAATTAAAATTCACTAAGTATCTTCACTCCCACTTGAGAATGGTGAGATCAGTGTTTAAGACATTGATTAGGGAAGATCTTGAAGCCTGAATTATTTGAATACTCTAAGGTTTTTTGAATCAAAAAGAGGAGTTTATGTCATCAACAAAACTATGGAAATTTGAGGTTAATGAGAGAAGGTCATTGTTGTATAAGAGTGTGGGTGAGAGCACAGAGCTGTAGTTGCTCCAACATTGATAAAGAAATATGATGAGAGGCAACTATCTACCTTGACATTTAGTGAACAGTCAAAGAGGAAGCCTCAAAGCCAGGCTCAATCAAATGTCATGGAAATATCAAGAGCATCTGCATAAGTTTTGTCCAAAGTGATTGAAAAGGTTAGTGAAGAGATCTACCAGTGAATGAGAGATGCAATGGTAGAGTCCATAGTAGTAATTGTTAATTAATTGCTTGGTCTCCAAATAGTGAAAAAGCTTCTTTAATGACCATCTCCATTACCTTTGAGAGTATTGAGGTGAGAGCAACAGGACAGTAATTTTGATGTCTGACATTTAGGGACACGCACACACACACATGGCTTACTTCTATGCTGTCGAGTATGACAGCTTGTATAAGTAATGCAGGATTGGTGTGAATGCTGGATCTCAAATTTGTAGTTCAGTAGAAAGGAGAATACTATCTGGACCAAGGGACTTATTAGTGTCGAGGCGGTTGAGGATTTTTTTCTGATATTCCTTCTAGAGTAAGATCATGGGAGGTATGCAGTGAGCAGTCATGGAATAGTGGATGAGATTTGCCTTGGTTGCCTGTTCAAGAGGAAAAGGCTTATGCCAAGAGGTCTATCTTATCTTTAGCATATGTCTTCATGGCACACCATCAGAATACAAGAGAGAGAGAGAGTTGGAAACAAAATAGGTCAGAAGTTGCACTTAACAGCCTTTGCAAGGGACCAGATAGAAAGAAGTAGCCAGATGGGATCAGAAGTGAATTATGCTGTAGGTGACTGTCACCATCACGAAATTATGACACAGCGTGTTGGTTGGGGGGGAGGGGTGAAAACAGTTTTGTTCATTGTGATGATTAAGAGTAAGACAGCAGAAGTGGTTGCAATTTTTCATAGGCTATGTATCATCATCATGTTCGCTTCTCCAGTTAAAATTAAGTTTCAGCAAAGTTTGTGCTCTGTCTACTAATTGAAAAACAACAATATTCATGCCACTAATTTATTCAAGTATGCATCTAATTGATGAAAATGTTTTCAAAAATATAACAGGTAATGAGGTTTTTGTTTTGGAGATTAAAGAAAATAATAGGCTACAGATTCGATGGTATTTTGGCCATTAAGAATTTGACAAAGATGCTTTGGATATCCTAAAAACAGACTTCATTAAATGTTTTCAGTACTTGCAGACATTATTGAAAAAAGTATATTGCCACACTGACTAACTTTGAAAGTAACTGAACTCAGAATTCTGTAAGTCTGCATTTTCTTTGTATTCACATCATTCCAGATACTTTCTGAATGGACCTCATGAAGATAATTACTGTAGTTATTTTCATGAGATAATTACATTAATCATACTCTAATTATCCCACGAATTATCTCTTTCATATCAAGTAAGTAATCATAGTTACTTAATATGAAAGAGCATAAATATATGTAACAGACATTAAGCTTCTGTGGTTGGCATGTCCATGGTATTAGATATTTTTAGTATATTATTAATTCATTAATTTTATAGCCAGATAAAATAGAAACTTGAAAAGTTTACCGCAGAGTTTATGACCATATAACCTTTGGCATGAGAGTTGCCTTGGTTTTAAAAGACATGGATTCTTGCCCAGGAACCCATATAATTGTCTTTTATTAGTGTTTTGAAGTTTTACTGTTGTTATCAGAGACCAGGCAGAAAACCACAAGAGGGCAAAAGCGCTCTGTCCAGTACCATAGCAATCTCATGTCAGAAAGTCATGTTATATGTAAATGAATTTTTGCTGGATGCATAAATAAATTATTGAAATAAATAGTCTAAAAGGCTTAAATCTGGCATGGGGAGATGGTGCCATTGTTATGATATTATTAATCCATTGGTGTTATAGCTTGATAAAATAGAAACTTGAAAAGTTTTGAAATTCTCCCAGAAAGTTTATGAAAATGTAACCTTTGGTGTGGGAGTTGCTTCAATTTGCACTACTTAAAAGACATGGACTCTGTTCAGGAACCCATATAATCACCTTATATTAGTGTTTTTATAATATATATATATATAACAATAACAAAATTACAATAAAGATAGCCACACAAAATTCTGAATCAGTGAACATAAATGCAGGTGTCTGATAAGGATGTAGTCTATTGCCACTCCTCTTTAATATCTATATTAATAATATTATAAGAGAGTAGAGGGAAACAACCAGTTTTGGCATTCATATAATAATGGGTGCTTAAGGGTCAAAGCTGTATAACTGAGAGGAGACCCCCACATAGCCTTTAAAGGAATGCGGAGAACCGACCAGGGCTTCTGACCTAATGTCCAATCCTCGCCTTCTCTTGGTGCACCCTGTTGGGTATCTACCCGGATACTGAACGAATGAGGTTGGGCTGGCAATTGGAATTTAGCTGACCAAATTGTATTCTTATTGGCTTAAACCAATATACAAAATGATGGTACAACATGACAAAATTTCATGCTGGCTGGGGCATCGCCCGGTTAAACAACCCCCCCCCCCCCCGTTGTTTCGCCAGGGAACCAGGGTGAACAGCGAAAAGTTAGCTACTGGAACAAATCTGAAAGCACACCCCAACTCAACATCACCAGAGTTAAAGATCGGTACTATCAACTTAAGAAGCCTGAATGACAAAGAAATGGAGCTAGCTGAGGAATTAGATAAGTACCAGATCGACATAATAGGGGTGACTGAAACAAAAAAGACAAAAACTGGTGAGATCTTTCTGAGCAATAAATGAACAAAATTTTATATTCAGGCTATGACAATCAAGGAAAAGAAGGAATAGCCATAGTATTCAACACAAAATACGAAGCTAATCTTCTTGAATGGCAGGCAGTCTCAAGTAGAGTGATGTGGGCAAATATCAGAATGGGGAATTGGACAATGAGACTTATTTGTAACTATGGTCCCACAGAAGGTTCTACTAAGGTAGAAGTGGAGGAATTTTTTGAGGCTTTAGAAACAAGCAACTGACACAATGAAAAAGGAAAAGTTGGTCCTTGTTGGGGATCTAAATAACAGAGTAGGAAATGCATGTCAGACATACAAAAATATTTTGGGGAAATTTGGAGAAAAGAGCAAAGCTAATAATAATGGCAAATACCTGTTGGATTTCTGCTCAGGACATGGACTGGTTATTACTAACACCATGTTCCAACATAAAAATGTGCACAAATTCACATGGAAAGAAGAAGCAAGGAATAAGAAAAGTCTCATTGACTATGTTATTGTTGATAGTGATGTTTTCTCCCTGGTGCAGGACACCAGAGGATTTGAAATTGGAAGAGTTTGAGAACAGGAACCAAACCCTGGAGATTCAGTGGCAAGCCTTGAAGAAAACTGATTGATTCAGCCAGAGAGGCATGTGGTGAGGTTTCCTGCAAGGATAGAAAAATCAGAACTCCATGGTGGATACAGGAAGTTAAGAGGCGGTGAAGGAAAAGAAGAAAGCATATCAAAAGTTCCTGGCAAATAAGTCAGCTTGTGACCTTAGAGAATACAGAGACAAATGTAAGAAAGCTAAACACTGTGTAAAACTAGCTAAACAAAAGTCATGGGAGGACTTTGGCAAGAACATAGAAAATAAATATCAAGAAGTGGTAAAATATTCTGGAGGTTGTTGAAGAAGCTTAGAAATGGAGAAAAGAGTGCTATAAAAGGAGTTAGAGATGATAAAGTGACATGAAAAAACGGGAGAAAAAGATATCCTTGAAGTATGGAATAATTACTTTGAAAAATTGATAAATGAAACAAGCAGTGATAGCACAGTGGTAAAAAACACTCAACAGGCATACAGTCAGGAATACATATCCATACTTGAAGTAGAAAAAGCCATCAAAGGCTTGAAATATGGAAAGGCAGCAGGAGTAGATGATATTCGACCAGAAATGCTGAAGTATGGTGGTATAAAAGTCTTGCAGTGATTGCACTGCATAGTTCTGAAGACCTGTAGAGAGGGACGAATTCCCGATGATTGAATAGATTCATATGGAATAAAAGTGAAATTAGTTGCAACACTAAATTAGCTGTATACAAGACAATGTTCAAACCAGTTTTAACTTATGGATCTGAGAGCTGGGTCAGAAGTAAAACACTTGACCAAAGACTAGAGACCGCAGATATGAGAGTCCTGAGAAAGATTATAGGCGTGAACAGATGGCATCAATGGCAATATCATATTAAAAACGAGGATATTAGGAAAGAACTTGACATTGTCAGCATCCAGAATGCATTAGCAGAGCTAATCTCAGGTGGTATGGTCATTTAAACAGAATGGGCGAGGAAAGATTAGGAAAACAAGTGTTCTCTGCCAAGTTGGCAGGAAAACAACCCAGAGGAAGGCTAAGATATAGGTGGATTGATACGGTACAAAGTGCCTTAGACGATAGAAATATAAGATCTGATAATGTTGGAGTTTTGACAAGTAACAGACTGATTTGGAGGAAAATTGCAGAATGGAAGTTAGTAATGATGTAAATTTTTCATGTAGTACTATCATATCCTGTACACCCCTTGAGGGCACATGTCAGGAATTTGATGATGATGATGATTTAATAAGCAAGAAAACAAGAATAAGAATCCACAGCTGAATAGCAAAATCTATCTTAACATATCATTCAGAAGCCTGGACCCTTACTCAAGCAGACAGAAAGAGACTGATAAGCTCTGAAATGAGATTCATGCACAAAACAGCTGGATATAATAGACTAGACTTCAAAAGAAATAGCGATATTTTAAAGGAACTTGAGGGATATCTGTTTTAGACTACATCAATCTTTATAGAGTGAGATGGAGACAACATACAGAAAGAATGAGTGAAGGAAGACTCCCCAAGGAGATACAGAGATATCGACATCATGGGAGAAGGAATAGAGGATGACCTTTGAAAAGATGGGAGGAGACTGTAACAGGCTACTAGGCCTATTACTGGAAAGGAAGAAGGTTTCACTGGCCTGACTGTTTCAAGCTCTTGGTTCTCGTCATAAACTAGGAAGAAACCTTTATGTTATTTCTGGTATTCTGATGAAGTACATTATAGAGATCTACTTCATTAAGAATAAAATATTTTAATTTGAAAAAAACTTATATTAGCAGATTGATTCCTTAAAATGACTGTTATTTTTTATTTTTTGTGATGATGACCCAACACATGAAAGGTCACAGAACCTATAATACAACTCTACTATATGTGGGTAAGTGCTTATGAAGAAAGAAATAATATTTTGATATTTCTTGGAGGTTGGAGATTGTATTTGGTGAAGAAAAACAGTATGGGGAGATGTCACAAAGAATAGAGGTGGCTTGAATGAAGAAGGAAGGGGGGAGGGTGAAATTTTTACAATTTTGTTTGGTATGTTTGGAGTTAGGCAGCGTATCAGTGTTAGCCAGTGGCTGGTCTAGTTCTTACATGGCTAGAAGAAAGTAGAGGAATGGTAATGGCCAATTCAGATGAGCAATGCCCATGAAAATACATACAGAAAAGGCATAGTGCAGAAGTCATTAATGTAATTAAAGGTCATTAATGTCATAAATTGGAAAGCGACTGAAGGGAGTCTTTGAGGGAAGGGTCACCTATCAAGTGGATTGCTCTCTTCTGTTTATCATCAAGAATTCTTAAGGAGGTTTTCAGTGCACACCACCCCAAATATGGGAACAATATTCCAAGGTTGGTCAGATCTGAGACTTATAAAATGTCAGGAGTTAAGAGGAAGAGTAGTAATGTTTTCAACAAAAAAGAACACAAAGCTTTTTAAAGGCCAAGGTTTGTACTAAGATAAACTGGATATGACAGTTAGACTAAGAAGAGAAAGCTGATCTTGAAGTGGAAATTGGAACATTATCAAAAGTAAGTGGGAGTGAAGTAGGATCTTTCTTGCAAATAAGGCAGACCTGAATTTTAAAGGCACTAAAATTTGCTAAGTTGTCTTCTCCCCATTTGGGAAGTTGAGGAGATCAGTGTTTAAGTCATTGGTTATGTAAAATCTTGTGGCTTCTACCCTTTTAGTAGTACAGCTCTTGCTGAAAAGGAGGAGGATCACTATGTCCCATTTACGTGAAGTGATTTTGCTCTTGCTGGTCAAGTCTTCTGTTGTCCATGTTTGAGCTACCAGGAACGGCACTTCTAGGATATAGTATCTGTCATTGGGAGTAATAACTTGGTTTAATTAGGGTTGGCCTCAAGTCTGCTACTCGAATAAGGAAGAGGAATGTAGAGTACCGTCATTGGCAAAGCTATGAATAAGATTTGAAGTCAGAGAAGGTCATTAATGAAAAGGAAGAAGAAGAGTGTGAATGAGAGTACAGAACCTTGGGTACTCCATCATTAATAGAGAAACTTGATGATATGAAATCTGAATCATCATGATATGCACTGAACAACCATATGTAGAATTGTAATCATGTGGTGCTATTGTAGTAGCCTGCACCCCTTGAGGGTATATATCAGGAAACTGATAATATAGAATTGTCATGGTGCATGGCATCAGTTTAATGACAGGTCTATATATATAACTAATTCTCTTTTTACATGACCTTTTTTATACAATTTCGAAATAACATAGTTTAGAAAACAGAAGGAATTCTATTTTTACACGGTGATCAAATGGCACTTATTTTTAAAATTTTTGTTTGAATTCAGTTCCCTTTAAAAAAGGGTATTTCCATTATAAATTATCATTTCCTAGAACCGTACGTATGTACTTAAACTTGAATTTTGGGGAACCCCTCCTCAATGTTTTAAATATCTGGGATTACTCTATGCTATAGAATGTAGACAATTGTGGCAACAACAACAAAAAAATCAAGTTTTGTAATTATGATTCCCCAAAGTTAAGCCAACAGATGATTTGTTATATTCATTTGCTGTTGGTTCCTGGAAGCAGAAGGGTGCTATGCTGATTCCTCAAAGTTAAGTTGGTCCATTGTGGGAGGCCCATTTATATATATCTGCTTGGAAGGAGTTAAGCTGTTTGCTAAACAATCATTTCTTGTTTACAATTCAAAACGTTTACGTCTTTTTGTGTTTTGTTCATAAAAGTTTTGTTCGTGCAATAGAGTTATACAGGTATGAAGTTTTTTATACGTAATATCAAATCAGTAAAATTAATTATTGGTTATTTTCAGATATTTTCGTAACATTACCCCATTAATCACATCAGATAATTGATAATTCAGTTAGAAAGAAGAAGAAAAGAAACCCTATTTCTTTAGAAATTAAGATCCAAATTTTAGATCGTTTAGTAGCTGGAGAAGGTTCAACATCCTTAGGGAAATATTTTGGACTGAACGAAGCTACCATGAGAACGATTAAGAAAAATGAAGAGGCCATTAGAAAATCTGTTCTTTATAGAATAAAATTAGGTGCCAAGTCGTCATCGTGTATATGAAAGACATTATATAAGTGAAGATGGAAAGGGCCCTGTTGATGTGGATAGAAGATTGCTCACAAAAAGGAATATCTTTAGAGAGAAATGTCATCAAAGAGAAAGCATTACAATTGTACAAACACGTTCAGGAAAAGGAACCAACAACATCAAACAACAATTGTGATTTTTCTGCAAGCACAGGTTGGCTTACAAAATTTCTCAAAAGATATGCGCTTCATAATGTAAAAATAAAAGGAGAATTTGCATCTGCAGATGAGCCAGCAGCTAGAGAATTTCTTTTAAAACTGTCTAAAATTATTGAAAATGGTGCCTACACTCATGATCAAGTTTAGAATGCAGATGAGACCAGCTTTTTTGGAAATAAAATGGCATGTAGAACTTATATAGCGAAATCACAAAAACGTGTTGGTGGCTATAAAGAGCTAAGGATCGTGTGACTATTATTTTACAGCAATGCATTCAGGAGATTGTATATTAAAGCATTACTCATTAATTGATCCCTAAGACCACGGGCAATGAAATGTGTGGATTTTAACATGTTACCAGTGCACTGGAAGGCAAACAAAAAAGGTTGGGTTACAAAAGAAATTTTTAATGAATGGTTCCATCACTGTTTTGTTCCAGAAGTTAAACACTATTTGATGAAAAAAATCTGGACTTTAAAGTTTTATTAATTATAGACAATGCTCCTGGCCATCCTGTTTTAGAACACCTGAATGTGAAATTTTGTTTTCTGCCACCTAATACAACATCCTTAATACAACCACTAGACCAGGGTTGATCACTACCTTCAAAACTTACTACATAAGAAGAATATTCCAATACATTTTGGATAAACTAGATAAGGATAATTTACTAACAGTTATTGATGTGGGGAAGAATTTTCTATTTTGGATTGCATCAAACTTGCTAAGGTGGCATTATCAGAATTGAAACCATCAACTTTAAATGCATGCTAGATAGCTACTTGGCCAAAATGTGTGAAAAAGAAACACTCTGTACATTTTGCATACAACTGAATATCCCAATATCATCAGATGAACACATGAGTTGGTGGAGAAGGATTTGATAATTTTTCCTCTGCAGATATTGAAGAATTGATGGTTGACAAGGCTATTAGTGATGATGAAATAATAGAAGCTCTCCTTGAGAATCTCGATGAAAAAGTGATGATGAAGAAGTGATTCCACTCAGTGTAGAATTAATTAAAGAAGGGCTTCAAATGGCTAGTAAATTGAAGTCGTTTTCTTAGACATGATCCAAATACTGAACGAGACGAACAATTTAAAAGTGAACTGAAGTCATGGTGAGATATGAAGAATTATACAAAGATCTAGTCAAAACAGGATCTCAACGATTAATTACAGAGTTCGTGGTAAAAAAAAAAAAAATCAATCTTCAGAATTATTGAAAATTAATGCTAATTTAGTTCCTTTTACTGAAGAAAATGTTTCTCCATTGCAGTATGAACAGTAAGCCCAAAGTGTTTCAAGTAATGGAAATGATTTTATTCCAGTCTCATACGAAAGAATGCAGCTACTGTCAAAAAGTGATGGCAAATAAAATTTAAACTAATAACCATATGAGCAGTGTATTTGAGCCTTTTCGAATTTCTCTTTTATTAGTAGCACACTATTTTCTTTAAGAAATATACATATGTATATACTTTAAATAAGCATTTAAAATATATATATATATTCCATTAAAATTAGAGTTTTATTCAATGATTTTCATATATTTTGTTTGAAAATAACTTATTGTTTGTATCAGATTTTTTCACATCTGGAACCATTCTTCTATTTTTTCATATGCACTGTATTCTTTTTTATGCGATTTTTTCTGGAACCAATCTATTGTGTAAATGGAGAATTGGGTGTATAGCATTTTATTAGTTTTGGAATCAGTCTGTTAATGTTTTTTTTTTTTTTTTTCCTCCCTTCCTCCAAATTAAAATACAGGGTGGCTGTAAATTAACTTTCCCTCTTTGGAGGTATCTCTAGTTAATACATGGAATGAGACCACATTTTATGTTAACTTTCGAAGGCACGGGGAGATGAATTCCACGAAAAAAAGATATAGTACCAAAAGTCACCGATAGGGGAAATTTTGGCACTGGCGGAGCCAAAAGCAGTCAGATATTTGCAGTAAACGCAGGTAAAAAGAGATGCAAATTTTACTGTGCACACGTGACAGCAGCGCCACCAATTCCACTTAAAATGGGATTGGGAATGTTCAGGCAGTTATTCGAATGACTGGCGAATTGTGCTCAATATGCATCCTACCTTGCCTCAGCAGTCTTTACTTGTTAAGTTGTTTTAACTTAAACAGTGCAATGCCGTAGCGGCCCATCAGGAATTTAGAAGACTTCATAACCTGCGTACAGGTCCTGTGTCAGCTGTAACACTGAGAGCTATGATTAAGAAGTTTGAAGAAACTGGATCACTAGGAGTTAGACCTGGCAGAGGATGGAAAGCAGTGCAAGAAGAGACTGACGATTCTGATGAATAAAACATTATTTCCTGTGAGTTCAATCGCTATATTAATTTCTGTGTCTCTCATAAGTTGTTGTTTTAGTTTAATTATTATTATTCTTATCATTGTAACGTGCCACATATCCAGCTGGAATGAGTGATGCAGCTGTCACTTACATCGAAATGTTATTATTCCATTTTATCTGCCTTTAATGTAATTATCCGCTTGTTTTCAGCTCCGCCAGTGCCAAAATTTCCCCTATCAGCGACTTTTGGTTCTAAATCTTTTTTCGCAGAAATCATCTCCCCATGCCTTCAAAAGTCTCAGTATAAAATTTGGTCTCATTCTGTTTATTGATTGGTTTTAGTTACAGATGCCTACAAAGAGGGAAAGTTATTTTATGGCCACCCTGTATTTTATTCTTGATGAAGCACATCATAAAGAGTAAGTAACGTGTTGATTAAATAATTTTTACTAATGTTTTCTCCTTGTGGTTCATAAAATAATACTGGATGTGGTGGTGGTTTTTCCCTTTCAGTTGTTTCTGACCCTAAGTGACTTTGTAGGCATTGCCTGCAAAGTGTTCTTGGTGAGATTTTTACAGGGTAGCTCACCATGAACCCCAATTTTAACCACGCTTGGGACCAACATATGGCTGGGATGTATTCATCTGGGTTTCGCCCGAGTTTCTGGGTGACCCCCCCCCCCACTTCCGTATGAGACTGGCTAACTCACCTTTCAACGAAGGAGACCAAAGAAAGATTCCTCACTTCACCGACAGGAATTGAACCCAGGTCTTTCCGACCAAAGGGCTTTGTCTATACTGACTGAGCTATGGAGGCTCTAATACTGGATATTCTTCTTCTTCTACAGCTTCTCCCACTTAAGTGGGGTCACTGTTTGTTATGAGTCTCCTCCACACCTTCCTGTCTTGGGCTGTCCCCACATCCAAGTTCTTCATCTTCAAGTCCTCTTCTACCAGCTCCCTCCATCTCTTCTTTGACTGCCCACGCTTTCGCCTTCCTTGCACATCCATCTGCATGACCCTTCTTCCCACATATTCGTCCTCCCTCCTCATCACATGACCAAACCATCTCAACCTTGCCTCCTGTATTTTCGCTCCTAAGTTCATAACTTTCACTGTTCCCCTGACATAGTCATTTCTCAGATGATCCTTTCTGGTCACACCGCACATCCACCTAAGCATTCTCATCTCTGCTACTTCCATCCTGCTGATGTTATTTTTCCTCAGGGCCAGTTTCTATAGCATATGTCATAGCTGGCCTCACTACTGTCCTATAAATTTTGCCTTTCAGATTGATCGGCACCCTCTTATCGCATAACACTCCAGCCATCTCCCTCCAGTTCCTCCAACCCGCTTGTATCCTGCATCCCACTTCCTTCTCAGCTCCTCCATCTTCTTCCACTGTTGAACCTAAGTATCTAAAGTCTCTCACCTTCCTGGTGACATTTCCTTCCAGCTCCAGATCTGTCTCCTGGCCACCGCCCACTGCGCAACACATATACTCTGTCTTACTTCTGCTCAGTCTCATACCTCTCTCTTCCAGTACTTTTCTCCATCTTTCCAGTTTAGTTTCCGCTTCTTCTCTTGAATCTACACACAGCAAGATGTCATCTGCATACAACATTGTCCAAGGTGCATCTTCTCTCACCTCCTCTGTTACCACCTCCATCACAATATTAAACAGAAACGGACTTAATGCTAACCCTTGATGTAAGCCAACTGTTACTTGAAAACTTTCTGTCTGTCCCAAACAGGTCCGAACACTTGTCTTCACATTTCTGTACATTTCCCGCACCAACCTGACATATTTCTCCAGCACCTTCTTCTCCCTCAGACACCTCCAGACTTCTTGCCTTGGCACTCTATCGTATGCTTTCTCCAGATCAATAAATACCAGATGTAGCTCCCTTTGTTTCTCTCGATATTTTTCCATCATCTGTCGTAACCCAAAGATAGGATCTGTTGTTGATCTACCAGGCATGAAGCCAAATTGTTCCTTTGCAATCTCCACCTCCTCCCTCAATCTACCATCAAGAACCCTTTCTAGGATCTTCATTGTGTGGGACATCAACTTTATTCCTCTGTAATTTTTACAGTCTTGTGCATCCCCTTTACCCTTGTAGATGGGAACAAGAGTACTCTCCCTCCATTCCTCAGGTATATTTTCCTGTTGGCAAACTTTCATGAACAGGTCCCACAGCAGGTCAATTCCTTCTTCCCCCAGTGCCTTCCATGCCTCCACTGGAATTCTGTCGGGGCCCACCGCTTTTCCATTCCTCATCCTCTTCATGGCCTCCTTCACTTCCATTCTACTGATGTTCTGCACCATCCCCTCAGAAGGCTGCCCATCTCCTCTGTGAGTCCTTGCATTTTCCTCATTCAAAAGTCCCTCAAAGTATATTTTCCATCTGTTTCTTATGTCCACATCCCTCCATAATACTCTTCCTTCAGCATCTTTGATCTGCCTCACATGTAAGATGTCCTTAGCTGCTTTATTTCTACATTTCGCTAGTTGGTAAATTTTTCTCTGTCCTTCCTTTGTTTCTAATTGATCATACAGATCTTGATATGCCATGGCCTTCGCCTGTGCCACAACTCTCTTGGCTTCTTGCTTTCTCTCTTTGTACACCTCTGTCCTCTTCCACTCTTGACTCATCCCACTTCTGCTTTGTCTTCCTCTTAGCTGTCACTGCCACTTGTACATCATTATTCCACCACCAACCCTCCTTCTGCTCTCTAATCTTTCCAGATGTCTCACCAAGCACCTCGATTGCACAGCTCAGGATTACTTTTGAATTATGTTTCCACCAATCTTGTACACTTTCCAGTCCATCCGAAATCCTCTCTAACACTCTCTCCCTGAAACGATTCCTCACACTCTCCTCTTTTAAGCGAAACCACTTAATTGTCTTCATCCCATGGCAACCAGAAGTTCTTATCTTCGATCTTATTTTAAAGTATGCGCACAGCAGTCGGTGTTGTTGTGCTACTTGATCTGTTGGAATTACTTTACAATTTGTCACAACCTTAAGATGTTTTCTTCTAGTCAAAATGTAGTCAATTTGTGAGCTGTTGTTACCACTTCTAA